>NC_140974.1:59952179-60064679 GCF_056783735.1 Eptatretus burgeri
CAGAAGTCCTTTGCTAAAGTGTCATGGCTGGTGAGAGAGTGACCATCACCAAGCCAATTTGCACAGAGACAGAGACAGAGACAGAGACAGACAGACACACCATGTTTTCTGAGAGAGAGACATGTAGATGGAGTCATCACTTTTTGGAAGATGGAACAACACACAGACAAACAAGAGGTGGGGGCAGAGGAGAAGTCACAGCCAAAGGTACTTCTGGTGGTTGGGAGGTGTAAGATCAGTACAGGGGCAGTGGAGAAATTGAGTTATTGATGTAAAGTGCAACATTGCTGCCAGGGCATGATTCAAGCCTATCAAATTGGAGGGGACAATTGCCAGGGAAAGACACTGAGGAGTCGGGGACGTTTTGTGGGAAGATGGATTCTGTTAAACAGATAATATCTGGTTTATTTGCAGTGGCCTGGCTTGAGAGAACCATCAGGTTGGAGTGGAGAGCTTGGATGTTTGAGGTCCACACAGTCAGGGACAGAGAAGGTGTTGGGAAGGTGCAGTATTGGGGGGGGGAGGGGAATGTCAAGGCTTTGTGGGAGTTAGGGTGAGGGAGAAGCTTTGTGTTGGTGGGATGGGGGGCCTGGGGGAGGGGGAAGCATTGAGAGGGTGTGGTGAGGAGCAATCCAGAAAGGGGGTACATGATGGGTGGGTTGAGGATCTGGTGGTAAAGCATAAACTGGGTCTGCCAGGTCTGAGCCTCAACCTGAATAATTAACAATTTCGCCTTTGTTGACACTGGATGGATCACCTGTTGAAAAGGCTGCTTGTGGTTGTTTGACGGGTGTGCGTGTAATGTTTTCAAGGTGGGGGTGGGAAGGGGTGGTCGGCAAAATGTAAGCATTCCTGATGAAGGACATGTTGTGAGCCCAACAAAAAACTGTTACACTCATCACCAAAGTAGGCCTTTATTGACCTTTTTTATGACACATCTTGTTTTGATGCCTTTACTTTATGTCTTTATGCCGTTGCTGACTTTAATTCAGACATTACTATCTCTAAGATCTTCCTGATTGACCACACATCTGAGAAATGAAAAGGAACCACATTGAGAGATCCATAGTTGATGTTCAAGTACATGTTGAATAAAGGCATACTCAAGTGTTATAGATCGATTCAACCTCTGTCTTTGTCAGTGCAATAAGCTTCTTCACTCGCCTTTCTTGTTGTCCTCATGAACAGCTTATATTCCCAAATTAAATGCCAAAGCAAACATTGGTTTATTGAGTTTCAGGGGTGTGGATTGGCATAGGCATGATGGGCTGAGTGGTCTCCTCCGGTGTGTGGGTTTCCTTGTGCTTTATTTGCCTAAGATTTCACTTGTAACAAATAGTGCAAAACCTGTTTAGATACATTTCCTGGTGCTCTCTCCGTTGATAATGATGTTACAGGCAAAATTATATATGTTAAACTTTCTGCAAAGGTCACATGACTGTACCTTTCTGAATATTTCAGAATGTGCGAGAATTTCATTCACTCTTTCATTCCTCTTTTTTCCCGCCTTTGGAATAAACTTCCTCACTCTATTCTTTCCCATTCTTCCCTCCAGGCTTTCAAAACAGCTGTTCACCAACACCTCTTATCTTCCCCATCCAAATCCTCGATCTTTTCTACCCCCGATAATCCACCCAAGCCCACTTCCTTCAATTCCCCTGCTTTCATTCCTGAAAGTCCCTGTAATGTCCATCTTCTCTTCGCCATGTTCCCCGTCCCATCCCCATCCCTCTCCCTTCCACAGTTCACCTAATGTGTCTGTTCCCCACTGTTTTGTCCCTTCCACTCCCGCCCCTCTTGTCTCATGCTCCCTTGCTGTGAGTTGTGTGTTAGCTCTCATACGAGCCTCGACAAGGTATACAATATATATAGATATATATATATATATATATATATATATATATATATATATATATATATATATATATATATATATATATATATATATATATATATATATATATATATATATATATATATATATATATATATTGTGGACTGCACACTTGTCCAAACATTCGTTTTAAAAAGCAGTTGTCCGTGAAATACAAAACTTGTTCGAAGAAAGGTTATGCGGAACATTCTGCTCAACAGTCTTTCAAAAAGGGACATTTTTAACCAACGCTTCTAGCGTATGGGATGATTAAACAGGCGATTTCTGGCTGCACTGCATTCTTGCAGTAATGCATTTCATTACAGGTGACTTTGGCACGGATCTCTGTCGGGCTCAATCTCGCTGTACCGAGCAAGTACTTAAATGTAAATGAGTATACACAGCCACATAGAGCAGCTTATTGTTATTCACCTTCCAGGCTTACACATGTGTGTGGCTGTGACTGCTTCTCATGCAGCGTTCTGGCATTGTGCTGCACCAACTGTCCACTCTCGGTTACGCTCTGACTATTATCATTTCCTTTCTCTCCAGGTCTCTTATGCCAGGGCAAAAGCAATTTAAGTGAATGTGCAGGAGGCAATGTGTTAAAGCTGTCTCGTTGGCTTGACTGATTCCTTTCACAAAACTTATTGCACCTTGATACATCTGCAAGGAACCTTTGACTGGAGAAAACAGAAGTGCACCACACAAACTGAAACATCGTCTTTCATATTCCACTTGGATGATGGAAACGCACACGAGCACACATGCACACAAATGCACAACGTACTGTGGGGTTTTTTTTTTTTACAATGTTCTACATTTGAACTAGATGCTCGCAATCATCCAAAAAAGCATCACGAGACTTGTATCAAAAATAATATACGCATTTATAGATTTTAACTTGTTATGTACACCTGTATCTTGAATAATGATAAAACTTTGCGTGTCTTGGACTATTGCGAGCATCTCGTTCGTCGAACATTCTGAACACTCTGCTTTATGAATATCTTGTGAGATTTTCAAAGTTCAAAATAAATTCCTTCAAACAACGTCGCTGTTCATCATGCTATTTCGTGAAATTCAAAGCAGTGCATGTTTTTTTTACTTTTTATTTAAAGAATTCAAGTAATGCCTCTGCAGTTACAGTGCTGATAAAAAGTCTACACCCCTTTCAAAATTTTCACCTTTTGTTCCCTTATAGCCTGGAAATAAACTGCATTAAATCAGACTTTTTCCACCTTTATTTACACATCGTAACCCACACCGTCCAAATGAAAAACAAATTCTACAAATTTCAGAAAATTAATTGAAAATACAAAACTGGAATATCTTGGATGGATAAGTATGTACCCCCCTGAGTTAATATTTGGTGGAAGCACCTTTGACAGCAATTACAGCTGTGAGTCTCTTGGGATCGGTTCTTACCAACTTTGCACACCTTGATCGGGCAATATTTGCCCATTCTTCTGCACAAAACTGTTCAAGCTCAGTCAAGTTGCATGGGGAATGTTGATGGACAGCAATCTTCAAGTCATACCACAGATTTTCGATTGGATTTAGGTCAAGGCTCTGACTGGGCCACTCAAGGACAATTATCTTTTTGTTCCTCAGCCACTCCAGTGTACCTTTGGTTGTGTGCTTCGGGTCGTTGTCATGCTGAAAGGTGAACTTTCGTCTCAATTTCACCTTTCTTGCAGAGAGCAGCAGGTTTTGCTCTTGGATTTTCTGTATTTTCAAACCCCCCTAACAAACGGAATAAAAACCCGTCATTCTTTTTACAAAAACAGCTAAAATTGACGAAAAAGCGGCCAAAATTGAAACTAACACAGTAATTACGGTCGCAATAGCAAATATAACCGAAACCAACACGTTTATTCTGCATGCAAGAATGGTCGTAACGGACACAAGAACGGTCAATCCCGAAATAGAACGGTGGGGAATGGAAGCAACATCAGTTATTTCCGTCGCAAAACGGCGGAGAACGAAGCGAAAGCGATTCATTCCGGTTACCATAACGTGGAAAACATGGCGGCTTGAAAAGTTGTTGAAGTTATGGTAAATTAACTTTAACATAGTCTGCCTTGAATATATCATGTTTGTTAATGAAAACACGTTTGTGGTCCGGGATATTATACAAGCAGTGATAAGTGCGCCTCTTGACTTAATGTGTGGCTGACATTTCGTGAAATTCGTGCCCCCGTGCTGCAGCGATCAGTGACGATTGATCGTTTATATTTGCAAGAGGTAAAATTTGATAGTAATAATAAATTGCAAATTCCAATAAAATAACAAAGTTAATATGAAGTAAAAACTGTAAAAAGATCCCATACATGATCCCCTATGTTGAACTGGGCCTACACAACTCGCGATCCTTCACTCTCGAAATACAGGCAAACCAAACATTATCATCACAACAAAATTCGGTTTAGTAAATTGTTAAAACTACATCAGGTACTACCCACTATATATTATTTATATTACATTTATGTTCGAGGCACAAGCACTAAAAATTTACATACCTTAACAGGTCGTTCTACTGCATCCGCCATCTTGTTCACACTACAGTAACCAGAATGAACCGCTTTTGTTTCGCTCTCGGACGTTTCGCGACGGAAATAACCAATCTTGCTTCCGTTCCCCACCAATCTATTTCGGGATTGTCCGTTCTTGTTTCCGTCACGACCGTTCTTGTGTGTAGAATAAACATGTTGGTTTCCATTATATCTGCTATTGCGACCATAATTACTGTGTTGGTTTCAATTTCGGCCGCTTTTTCGTCAATTTTAGCTGTTTTTGTAACAAGAATGATGGGTTTTCATTCCGTCTGACAACGTTGGCGTCCGTTTGTTAGGGGGCCTGATTTTGCTCCATCCATTTTCTCTTCTATCCTGACAAGTACCCCAGTCCCTGCTGATGAGAAACATTCCCATAACATGATGCTACCACCACTATGCTTCACAGTAGGGATGGTGTTCTTTAGGTAATGTGCTATGTTGGGTTTGCACCAAATGTAACGTTTTGCATTTAGGCCAAAAAGTTCAATCTTGGTTTTGTCAGACCACAAAACTTTTTGCCACACGGTTTCAAAATCTCTGGAGTGTTTTTTTGCATTCCTCAAACTGGACTCAAGGGGCCTTTTTTTAGTAATGGCTTCCTTCTTGCCACCTGATCATACAGGCCAGACTTGTGGAGTGCTTGGGATATTGCTGTCACATGCACACAGTGACCAGTGTTTGCAATAAAGGCATGCAGCTCTTTCAATGTTGCCATTAGCCTCTTGGTGACCTATCTGAGCAGTCTCCTCCTTGCATGGTCATCCAGTTTGGAGTGACGGCCCGGATCTAGGCAGGGTCTTGGTGGTACCATACGCCTTCCACTTTTTGGGTCATCTCTTCGAGCATGACCTAATAATATTGGTGTTGAGAGGAGAGGTGACGATCCGTCCGTCCGTCCGTTCACAATGAAGTTGAAGCGGGAGATCTGGTCATTAGTGATCCTGATAGAGGTCGATGAGACGTACACGATGGTATGACTTTCAAGGTCACCGAAGGTCAAGGTCATTGGCCTTTGAAGTTGCGAAAATGACGATTTTCAAATTCTATCTCCTCTGCGATTTCTCAAGCGATCTTGAATTTGATTATGGCATATGAATCTATGGGACAATATCTAAATTTGGTCAGGCCGGATTTTCGATATTCGCTTTTGTTTTCGTGTCATGTGACTTCAAAGTTGGCAAAAAATGCGAAAATGACGATTTTCATGCGAAAATGACGATTTTCAAAATCTATCTCCTACATTTCTCAAACGATCTTGAATTTGATTGTGGCATATAAATCTATGGGACAATATCTAAATTTGTCAGGCCGGATTTTCGATATTCGCTTTCGTTTTTGCGTCACGTGACTTCAAAGTTTGCAAAAACTGCCCTACCTTCAGGAGGCGATATATTTTCTCGCATAGATGACTGTCACTCCCGCACGGGTGTTATTTTTAATGATTGTCTTGCCTGTGCCCCAAGGGATATACAAGGCCTTTGGAATATTTTTATACCCATCCCCTGTACTGTACCTTTCCACAACTTTATCCTGGAGGTTTTTTGAAAGCCGCTTGGTTCTCATAGTTGAGTCTTTGCTGTGAAATGCACTACCCAGCAGAGGAAACCTACAGAAACAACTGATTTTATGATGTGATAATCAGAATCACTACAATTTAACACAGGTGGAGGCCAATTAACTTGGTGTGTGATTTTGAAAGTGATTGGTTGCACCTGAGCAAATTTACAATTGCTCTTATAAAGGTGGTGGACACTTATCCAACCAAGATATTCTAGTTTTGTATTTTTAATGAATTTTTCTGAAATTTGTAGAATTTATTTTTCACTTGGAAGGTGTGAGTGATGATGTGTAAATAAAGGTGGAAAAAGTCTGATTTAATGCAATTTAATTCCAGGCTATAGGGCAACAAAAGGTGAAAATTTTGAAAGGGGGTCTAGACTTTCTATAAGCATTGTATATGACATGTACAAAAGAAGAAAAAAAAAAACATCAGATGACATATGGAGATCAAAAAACCAGACAGGAAAACGTTAGGGAAGAGAATATTACAAAGCTGCACCTGTATTATGTTTCTCTTTACATATTATACGTCATGAACATGCTGACCATTCCTTTAAAGGAGTCTGGTTCATATTGTAACCAATAAGTTGTAAGCCCCAAAGAGAGTAAAAAACAAACAAACAGGATAGTGAATCATCACGGTCATGCCATGTTCCCCATGGTCTGCTCATCTGTCCCAGTCATGCATTGCACCATTCAGGCACTTGTGTGCACAAGTTCGTAAAATGGCAGAAAATGAAGCCCTTGAGGTTACTGGAGTGACTTCAAGGGCTTCAGTTCCTTCCAAAAAGGTATTTATTTTACAAATTCAGACACAAAACTTGTGCATAAGCAGACTGAAAGAAAACAGGCCAACGCATACAAATTATTTGCCAAGAAAGTTTGATTCGGTAAACATAGGGTTAAATAAACTAAACAATATTTATCGAAATGTTTAAATCAGAATTCCAGATAGAGGTAACTTCTGCATTTGAGTGAGTTTTTATATCACGACAGTTCAAGTCTCTTCTTTTGGCGACGGACACTTAACTTTAAAAGTTTTAAAATTCTAGGGAACATCCTTAAAATGTCAGCATTGAAGATAATTTACTTTGATAGACTACCTCACTTTTACATCTTGTTTTCGTTATTTTTGTAACAAATTTTTCCCCTTGTAAAATAATGCAATGCATGGAGGGGAATATTATTTCACAGGCAATTCTGGCTCTGCCACCTTGTGTTTTCAAGATTTGCTCAGGCTTGTAAATCTTTCGGAAACCTGCTTGTGGTCTCATTGCTAGTGCATTTCTGTCATACATTGAGTATGCCATTTAATGCGTGCACTCCTTGTGGAAACAGAAAAAGTCAAATTAAGAAGCGATAAGAACAGTTATGCAGAAGAGGTTATTAGGTGCCTTCAAGAAACCTAAGATGGATTTTCTTTCGTCATATCCATAGTCGTGTCTGTCTACAGAAAGAAATGTTAGAAGGCAAGAGAGCTCGAGGTAGACCAATGATCACTACGATGGCCAATGAAAAGCAATGAACTAGACTGAGCTACGTGGAATGTTTGAGGCTGCTGTCCAGATCAGAAATGCCTTGGAGATGCATGGCCAACCTTCTGCATGGAGATAACACCAGAACTGACACTCCTCATGATGCATTTAATAATCTGTACAAGCCTCATGGTAAATATGTCGTGTTGGCTTAATGATTACGGTGGCGGGCTTGGGATCCAAGGGTCCTGAGTTCAAATCTCACTTCGCTGTTGGATTAATACCAGGTGGGGTTAACTCCACCTGTCATCCTTCCGAGGTCTGCAAAATGAGTGCCAGCATGCTGCTATACGGTGTTGGAGTGGCGACCTGTCCAGGATTGTGTCCAATAGCCAAGGAGACTGCTTAGGTAGCACCAACGCTCTGCACAGAGTATGGTCCCAATGGATGGATGGTAAGTGTGATTATATAAGACAGGGGAATTCTAACACAAGTTCCTACCAATGAAGACTGCTGCGCTGTGACCCCTCTTGTCTCAATGGATAAAAATCCCAGACGAGCTGAAGTTGCTTTTTCATCTGGTGACATTCTGATTCTTTGTGTAAAACGTGAGCTTGCTTTAATTCTCCAAACTGCCTTGCTTCCTATGAAATGTTCTGAGTCGAAGAGGCAGCTTCATTTGATTAGCATTCCATGGAAAATACCTGGGAGATCATAGATGAGGTCCATTGCCCAGGTTTGGTTTTACTTATTTGAGCTTGGCACACTTAGTTTGGTGAAACTTTGTGACTGGTTTGTAAAAGGGATTACCTGTTCTTGCTTCATTCTATCGAAAGATCACTCCAAGTTGTGATTATGAGGAACAATTGTTACACAGGAAGGCATTAACACTCTTTTTTTTGTGTGTACACTGTCGAGGCTCATATGAGAGCTAACGCACATAACTCCATACTCCATCAGTACTCCATCAGGTTGCGGACGATAGCTTTGTATGTGGTCAGGAGCCCAGGTGGGCCGAGTAAGGATTTTGCACGATGGAGGATTCCCAGTCGGCGACTGGCTTTGGAGGCCAAGTTGGAAATGTGGCTCTCCCAGGAAAGATCTTGGCAGATAGTGAGACCCAGAAGCTTGAAAGAAAGGACTTCTTCCAGAGGATTGTTGAGAAAGTATATGGGGGGGGGGGGGTTCCAAACGGCCCTTTCGGTGAGACATAGTGAGAGTGCGAGATTTGTCAGGATTGAAAGACATGTTCCACATGTTGGATCAGTTTGTGATTTTACCCAGATCTGCAGTGAGCGAAGAAGCTGCTGCTTGCTGGTCTGAGGGATGACAGGTGGTACGGCAGAGGGTGGAGTCATCAGCAAAGATGTATAGAGGATTTTCCAGGGAGTCGGAGAGATCATTGATGAAAAACAGAAAAAGAACAGGGCCCAGAACGCTGCATTGAGGAACTCCAGCCTGGACAGGAAGAGGGGATGAAAGAACTCCATTTCTGATGAGGCTGAGGGCCACACGTTGACTGCGACAGGAGAGGAAGTCTGTGAGCCATGAGTGGAGATGGCCTTGGATACCATAGGAAGAGAAATGGTGGGAGATAAGAGATGCTGGTGAACAGCTGTTTTGAAGACCTGGAGGGAAGAGTGGGATTGAACAGAGTGTGGGAGTTTGTTTGAAAGGCAGGAAAAAAGAGGAATGAAAGAGTGAAGGTGGGAAGTGATTCTTGCTTTTGGTAGTTTTACCAGAAGGGGGTTGCTGGTGGACCTTGAGCGCCCTGCAGTAATATGGGGGGATATATCTCAGATAGAGTGGGGGGGGGGTGCAGGCCAGAGAGGAGACAGTAGAAGAAAGAAAGACCACTGACCTGCCTGCGATGAGAGAGTGAGATACCCAAAGACTCAGCCTCATCGCGGAAGATACCAATGGTCCTAAATGCCTTGGTTTCCACAGCGTGAAGCAGAGAAAGATGAGAGGCGGTAGCACCAACTCAGAGGGGAGAGCAGTACTCCATGAGGCTGCAGACGAAAGCTTTGTACATGGTCAGGAGCTCAGGTGTGCCAAGGAAGGACTTTGCACGACGGACGATGCCCAGTCGGTGACTGGCTTTGGAGGCCAGCTTGGAAATGTGGCTTTCTCAGGAAATATCATGGAAGATCGTGAGACACAGAAGCTTGAATGAAATGACTTCTTCAAGAGGATTGTTGAGAAAGTAGATGGGGGGATTTTCCAGACAGTAGAAAGTAGACGGTCCTTTTGGAGAGACAAAGTGAGAGTGTGAGATTTGTCAGGGTTGAAAGAGATGTTCCACGTGTTGCAGTTGGACCAGCTTGTTATTTTATCCAGATCTGCAGAGAGTGAAGAGGCTGCTGATTGTCAATCTGAGGGATGACAGATGGTGCGGTAGAGGGTGGAGTCATCAGCAGAGATAAAGAGGATTTTCTAGAGAGTCAGAGACATCATTGAAAACCAGAAAAACAACAGGGCCCAGAACACCACCTTGAGGAATTCCAGCCTGGACAGGAAGAGGGGATAAGAGAACTCCATTTAGGGCCATACGTTGGCTGCGACAGGAAAGGAAGTCTGCGAGCCATGAGTGGAGTTGTCCTTGGATACCACAGGAAGAGTTTGGTGAACAGGGCAGGGTGCCATACCGTATCGAAGACGCGCGATATGTCTCGGGAGATGGCTCTGATTTCATGTATGGCATTGAGTGTCTCCATCCATTGTTGGGAGAGCAGAAGCAGCATATCCAGGGTGGAGTGACCTGGTCTGAATCCAATTTGATGATTGGAAATCGAGTCATTGGAGAAGTGGAAGGATTTAATGTCTGAAGCGATGATGGATTCCATAACCTTGCTGATGATTGGCAGAAGGCTGATTGGTCTGTCGCTGCTGGGATCTGTTTTTGCACCTTTTTATGCAGGGCAGTGATGTTTGCTGATTTCCAAGCAGATGGCAGATGACCTTGAGCAAATGAGAGGGTGAATCAAAGAGAGAGGGTGAGCAAGAGCAGAGGAGCAGGATTTTAGGACAAGGGGTATAGACTTTCTATCAGCACTGCAATATGATGCACACACAGTGAAGGGAGGAAGGGAAATTGAGAAGGGGATGGCAGTGGTGGTGCGTGGATCTTCCAAGTGTGAATCACAACGTTTGATCTCTTATAAAAGTCTTTTTTGGTTTTTATTGTACCTCCACTGACGAAGTTGCTTGTGGCGTTATGTTTTCGGGTGATTCGTCCATCCGTCCGTATGTCCGCTCATGCTAGTTTTCTCTGTTTTCTCTGCAACCGCTTATCCGATTGACACAAAATTTTCGCCATAGGTGCAACTACTCATATGGACTATTTTTATGATAATTATGGCGTCATAGGTCACGTAGTGTGACAGCCATGTTGGAAAAACAAAGAAAAACTTTGGACCTCTGTTTCTCCGAAACCGCTCTGTGGAAAAAAATTGAAACTTGGCACATGTAATGTACTCCTCATGGGAAATAAGTCTGATAATTTTAATGTTGATGTCATAATTGCATACGTCGAATGCTTTATCCAATCAGTATGAAAATTTTTGAGGGTCATCGAGGGCTAAATTGTATGGTGGAAAGAAATTGATGACGTCTTTGGTCATGCGATTTGGCAGCCATATTGTTTTTAACATAATAACCTTCAAAAATCTTCTCCGAAATGGCTGAACAGATCAAGGCGAAACTTTACAGGTATGATCGCCTATCCATGAGGAACAAAAAGTTCTCCAAGTATGATGTTATAGGTCACCTGTTTTGGCAGCCATATTGTATTCACCCTCAAACCTTTAAAATCACCTTCTCCAGATCGGCTTTACAGATCGAGGGGAACCTTCACCCAAATGTTCCCCAAAGCCTTGCAGATACCATAGTTTTTATGAGTAATTAATAGGTCACATGGTCTGGCAGCAATATTGGATTGAACAAAAATCTTGGAAAAATTATTGAACAGCTTCATGAATGGATGTGAAACATCCCAATTCTGATCTAGTTGTCATGGGAAAGGTGTTTTAAATTTCAACCTGATCGGACGCATGGTCTGGCAGCCAGGATTATTTCCTATTTTGAATCAGGGTTCAGGGATTCAAATCAAACTTGTTGCAAGTATGTATAATGATGCAATAATGTGGGCGGAGGCATATCTTTCGACGTCAAAGCGTATCTTTCTAGCTTTTTTCGATTTTTATAACTCTAAATCTTTCGACTCACAAAATTCTGTACTTCAAGTACACATGCCAGAAAATGCACAACGTGCTTTGCACATTGATCTGGAAAGCTATGTTTAGTGAAAGGAAATGTAGGTAAGTGAACGGGGCGGGTAGGTAAGTGAACGGGGTGGGGAAGTTGGTGAATGGGGCGGGGAGGTAAGTTAACGGGGTGGGGAAGTTGTTGAACGGGGTGGGTAGGTTACTGAAAGGGGCAGGTATGTAAGTGAACGGGGCAGATAGGTTAGTGAACGGGGCGGTTAGGTAAGTGAATGGGGAAGGTAGGTAAGTGAAAGGGGCAGGCAGGTAAGTGAAAGGAGTGGGTGGATAGTAGTTAAGTGAAAGGAGGCAGTAGGTTGGAGGTAAGTGAAAGGGGCAGGCAGGTAAGTGAAAGGAAAAGTCAGTGCTGGAAAGTTGATAAGTTTAAGGCACCTTCTACATACACAGTCTTTGCTGGGCAGAGATTAAACAAATGAATTTTATAGTTTAATAAATACACATTTTGTGCCATGCTCTTTAAATCGACAAAACAAGCATCAAACTACTTTTGCTGTTGTTATTCTATTTGTTTTTGTTATTTTTCGTTTTCAAGCAGGACATATAAAAGGAAACCACAATTTTGTTGAAATTTCCCATGCTGAGGAAATGCTCATTGAGTGATGCTGAGGAAAGCAGAGAATTCCATCAGCGGAATCACAATCCTGATACGTACTTGCCTACATGGAGGAAAAGGAGATAGGAGGTTAAATATTTTCATTTTTTGAACATTTACTTAATGTGGAGGACACCCTACCATGGGATAACCATGCAGAACCTGACATGTGCAGCTGCCTTTGCATATTCATATGTGAGTGAAGTGAGAACCTTGATAAGTGGGACATTACCCATGATATCACCATATTTAAACCAGTGAGATGCTTCCATATGAAACAGGTGTTTCTCACAACCTGACACTGTTGGTAGCACAGTTCCCATAACAAAGCCAGCTCCAGTATTGAGAATGCCAGAATAGAAAATCTGACAAAGCATCCCATTTCCCAGCATTCTCCTCTCATCGCTCTCTTCAAGAAGGGATTCTATGGTATCTCTACAAGAAGGTAGTCTACATAATATTTTTACATCGAAGACAAAAGTGACACAAAGAAGCCCATAATTGTGTTGGATATGTGAAGACAGCTGGTGTTCATGGATTCCATGGTATCACAGTTTTGACTCAAACTTTATCTATCAAGAACGAATCGTCAGCTCTTGGTAAGACCACAGTGGAACTTACAAGTCTAAGCGTGTCACCAGCAGTGTAAACCTTTTCTCATACTGCAACATATGCTGTTGATATGATTCAGAACATTCTGCCTGGATATATGATCTGAAACTCAGGCTCTGGCTCAAATCACTCAATGTTTTGGATCCTTGCCAAGCTCTAAAGGGGATGTATTCATAAATTTGCTCAGTGGAAATCCATCTTGAAAGGTGAATCATCTGGATTTGGGAACTGAATAAAACATATGCCACTGTTTTATGGCAAAATTGCCTGCCAAGCATAAAATATGTTAAAGCTGTGTATTGTCAATATGATCTGTAGTTTCTTTTGGAGAGTATAAAAAGAAATAAAACAAATGGTTTGTGTCTTGACTGAGAATTAATGGTCTCAAAAACTTAAAGAAAATCACAACCTGACATCGATACTTAGAGCTTCTGTAAGTTATTAGTCTGTCTGGTTGCAAGCGATCATCCAGTACACGTAAGCTGAGGTTTCACTGGGCAAGTTCGTGCTACCTTCCTTACCTACGATATTTCATCATCTGAAAGGGCCTCAATGTCATTATGAGGATGGAGAATTGAGCATGGTTTTATCATTTCAATGGAATGGATGATAGAAGTCTCTTTAGACAAGGGTGAAAATACAAGTTTCCAGAGTCTTTTGGAAGTTGAAGTTGCAGCCTCTTTTTACAATCGCAACATGAAGGTAGTGGGGTAGTCTGATGTAATCGCGTAAGGTTAGATTGAGTCTGGAGAGACTGAGAGATATCCAGAGCTTAGATTCTGACGGGTATTTTCACAAGCTGCTGTTTGTGCATCTTGTTTTATAAACTCCATCATTTAGTCAAGTCATGACATTCTCTATCGATGTTTCATTAGATTGCACAGCAACGCTGTCATTTTCATTGCTTAAATTATCATATAATCATTGATGACAGCATATGTGTACTGAGCATATTCCGATTATTATGAAAATAAATGTTTCATTTAATTTGAGATCCCATTTCTCGAGGCAGGTGAAGGTCACAGGCACTGTTCAACAAGACACATGCCAGATAATCAATAAAAGCAAGCAGGAACTTTAAATGATGGCAAGCGGCTTCCTGTCAGCACTACCCACACAAGAGCCTCTTTTAGTTGTCTTCACCCGCTCCGACTGTCGTCACACCTCGGTGCAAACGGCTCTGTAAACAGCAAACCACAGTCTGAGTCCCTGGCCTTTTCCAGCAGGCCCCAGGCATTCGGCTCCCAATAGGTTATTTCGCAGCAGGACTTCTTGCAGATGGATGGGCAATGTGTTTCAGTTTACCAGAATTGCTTAGTTTTACAAATGAATGTTACAAGCCAGGTCATTGAGGAATTTGGATATACGTACATGAAAGACTATGAACCTTGCGAGATGCTTCAATTTTTACCAATCCCTTTTTCCATCCTTTTACACTTCCCTCCTCCTCCTCCTCCCATCCTCGCACATTTCTGTCCACAACCATGCATCATCAAAATCCACAGAAAATCCAATCATATTGTTTCTGATTTGAATATTCTCTAAATTAACAAAATTGTTGATATTCCGTGAACCTATTTATTTGTTTGAGTGAGTTGAACCAAAAGCATTAAATCTCTGCTGCAAGTGTAACAAACATGCAGCATAGATGGTAAATGAGCACAAAACTGAAGTTGGTCTGTGGTGCAAGAGAACCAACGTTGATTTTTACACAAAAAGTCCTGAAACCGAGAGATTACGCCATTCCATGAAGTATTTCACCATTTGCCTACCACTCAGACACATGATGGGGCAGACACAGTTAAAGTTTGAGAAGGTATACATTGACCTCACTTTGCTTGCTGTGAACACTTTTCAGGATTGAGAGTTCTCACAATTTCCTTTTGCTGTCAACGAGTTAACTTTACTGATGGAGACATTGTAAACCCAACAGCAGTGCATGTGGCCAGAATGTTAATTTGCCAAGACGTGCAACATATCCATCATGGTTCATTAAAATAATTAATAATTAGAATATCTTTACAGGATGTATAATTAATTATTTTAGGCCGTCCAGCACACAGCGGGAGATGTAGTTTTGCAATTGCTTTGTTGTGTGTGTGTGTCTGTGTGTCAGTGTGTCTGTCTCGGCCATAACTTTTTACCATTTGAGCTTTTGTCATCACATTTTCAACAAACCCTTGTTATGAGGATATGGAGAAGGCAATTAATAATTTGGTCAAAATGTCAAAGGGAAAAGTCACAATAAGTACAAATAGGCATTATTGGCCCATCTGCAGCGCAGCACAAGATGTCTGGGGTTTGTCATCATTTGTGTGTCTTTATTTACCATTTTATTTACTTATTTTTGTACACTTGGTCAAGGCTCGTGGAAGAGCTAGAACACAGAACAGATCAAGACGCAACATAACAAAAGGAACAGCAGGAGAAGGAGGAAATGCCAACAGCAGAGCGGAGGGAGAAAATCGATGGAGACGGACAAATGAGGTATGAGGGTAGGGGAGAATGCAAGGGGTGGACAAGATGGATACAGAAGAAGAAGTTTGGGAGGGTGGAGGTGGTTTAACAGGTGTTGCAAAGATCATGGTTTTGGATGGGGGATGATTTGAGATGGTGGTGAACAGCTGTTTTGAAAACCTGGAGAGAAGAATGAGATTGAAGAGTGTGGAAATTGGTTCCATAGATGGGGGAAAAAGAGGAACAAATGAGTAGAGGTGAGCAGTGATTCTGGATTTTGACAGTTTCACGATTAGGTGGATGGCATACATCCTGCATATACCTGTAGTGGAGGGGGGGGGGGAGGGTAGACAAAGCATGGAGATGGCAGAGGTGCAAGACCAGAAAGGAGGCAGAAGAAAACAGAGAGACCACCAACATGTCTGCGATGATGAAGTGATTGGGTGATCGACTCAGCTTCATCACGAGATTCCATTGATCATGAAGGCCTTTGCTTCCACGGCATCAAGCTTAGCAAGGTGTGAGGTAGGGCCACTTGCCCAGAGGGGAGAGCAGTACTCCATCAAGCTGTGGATGAAAGCCTTGAAAGTGGATAGGAGTTCAGGTGTGTCAAGGAAGGGCTTTGTATGATGGAGGATGCCCACTCGGCATCTGGCTTTGGAGGCCACTTTGAAATGTGCTTGCCCACATTTGAGCTTTTGTCATGAAATTTTCAACAGACCCTTGTTATGAGAATATGGAGACATTAATTTATATATTTTATTACATTATTTTCTTTATTTTTGCTTGGTGTTTTCATCAAGTTTAGTTTGAGTGGATGTGGATGGGATTTGCATTTTGAGATGCTTTTTAATGTATATGGTGGAGCTTATCCTTAGAATGTAGCTTAATGTGCACACCTCTCAAACCTCCTCCTTCACTACCCTCAGCAAGGATTATTCTAGCTTTTCTGCAGGGACAAAATATTTCCTTACTAATTATAATTATTTGAATGGCAGAGGTGCAAGACCAGAAAGGAGGCAGAAGAAGACAGAGAGACCACCAACCTGTCTGCGATGATGAAGTGATTGGGTGATAGACTAAGCTTCATCGCGAGATTTCATTGATCTTGAAGGCCTTTGCTTCCACGGCATCAAGCTTAGCAAGGTGTGAGGTAGGGCCACTTACCCAGAGGGGGAAATTATTATTTGAAATAATTATTTGAAAAAACTTGTATGTTGAAAAATATAAAACATTTGCATTTATTGGATTATTTTGAGTATCATTTTCAGAGAACTTCTTGAACAACCACATATCTCTCGACTTATCTCCTTTGCCCTTTGTTCCAGCCTGACACATAACCTTAGCTGCAAACTTACTTCCATGACTTCCTCCTCCCTGTCAAAAATATACACAAGTTAGTGTACTAGTTCACCCACTAGCAATATGAGATACTTGTTAAGATCGCCAGCCTCTATCTCGTATTGTTAGTAGGAGAACAAAATGCAAGAGGAATCCTTTGTATATTGAATCAAAACTAAGGTTTTTCTGGTACAAAGATTCATTAGTTATAATTTTATCACAGACCAATAATGACAGACAGATAATGAATTATTGTAATTTAACTCGTGTGTATTTCTCTAATATGGTTCACATGGAAAACTGTAACATGAAAAACTTCTTGCAACCAGACAATATCATGTGCCAGTGCATCTGACGGTTGGCCGAACATCATAGCTGATGCCGACCAATTCTGGAATGTTTTGTTTGTGTAAGTGTCTGAGATGGTGGATTCTGTTTGGGTCTTGTACTAGATTTAAAATATTTTGGATAAGAGGAACTGTTTAAAATAGAACTGCAATAATAATGATAATAATCTTGTCTTGATTTTTTTATTGAGTAGTTAAAACCCTGTTTCTTTATTCATTGATCTGGTGGCAGTTCGATTTCAATGGCTGCTTACTCTCCTTGCCAAACCACACTTGGCAAAGCAAAATTCCTCAACATGAGTTGAGGGATGCCTTCATCCTCCAGTAGACTGAAATAGGCCAGTTTGGGGATAAGGATGAGGTGGAGGAATCTCTCACAGGAACACCTTCAAAGTAAAACTAGAACCATATTTGAATGGAGCAAGTGTATGTTTCAGTGGGTATTCACATAAAAGAGGGATGAGAGAAGGCTTTTTTCACAAACACATGGTCTCACCCACCCACTCCCCCACCCCAAACCCACAACCATACCCCACACTGTGCCACTGCAACCAGTGCAGAGAGGGCTTGGTGTGAAGGGACCTGCGGGTGAGATGATCAGAAATCACTGGCAGTTAAAGTGACTTGACCAGCACTGCATCGCTGAAAAATGCCTTGCAGTAGTAGCAGAAATCAAAGTCCTGCTGAATTTGTGATGACACTTCAGCAGTGATGTCATCATTAATGATTATGCGATGCATCTGTTGTCCTTGACTGACGTTGGTTACCTCTTAACGTATTTGCATATATTCTTTTTGAACGTCTTGTAATGAGAGCTGTGTACATTATGACACTTGCTCATTGCAGCATGGGAACTGGCGTTACTGCATTGAGAATGGCCCGGATGTCTTTCGTGACTGGTATACTCCTTGTATAATATAATTGGCACGTTATTTTGTCAGTCTTGCATGGAATATGTTAAATATATTTTAAATTTAATCAAGTGCATTTGAATCGAAGAAGTCCTGGTGAATTGAAAGTTGCAGAAGGCCACCTGAATATCTGGTGAAGGCAGTGTGTGTTTTTCTTTCCAGCAGCGTTACTTCAGTTTGCGGTACATTTAGAACTGTAAAGGAAATCCAGAGTTCTCCGCTTTCAGCGTGGCATATTTTTAAAATGGGAAAAGTACTCGCATCATAATTATTCTGTGAAAGTGATGTTATTTCTTAAGTAACACACTTTTTCCAGCAATTACTAGATATTTACCGGTTATTAAACAGTTATTACTTGAAGTGGAACTCCATCTCTCCTTTGGTGGTTTACATGGGGTTAATAACTTTCTCAGTTTCAGAGGAAATTTTTGGGACCAAATCAGGTGTATGTTCTTCTTCCACGTGCGAAGAGGTCGTAATCATCTGGAATAAAATGTTTCCTGAAGATTTTCTGAATCAATTGCTTCATCAAACTTTTAACCATTGGGAAAACAGAACGAAAGTCCTTGGTTTTGCTGCTGCATTGAAACAACCAGGAACACATGGGTATTGGATGATTCGGTGTGACAGGTCATATAACCCTAATTCCATCCTGATATGTGATATTTTTGTTTCACGCTTGTCATTTCGTACACCTATTATTGTCATCAACTTGCAGCGTCAAAGTTGATGTTTTTTACGAGAGGTTTAATCAACTGGAAGTTGGCAAAGGTATGCTCACTGCCGTGGTAAGCAAAGTAAAGCTGACCTTTCAGGCATTAGTCCCACAACAGAGCAAGCAAGAGAGGTTGTCCCTCTCTTGTTGTGACTAAGGTGCCTGGAACATCAGTTTCACTTTGCTCCCCATTATGGTTGGCATAACTTTGTCAACATTCAGTTGATGAAGCCAATCATTCTAAATGGCCGCCAATGCACACCGCCTCAAGTCTAGATAAAGTTCAAGCATTCCTATTGATGTTTCATTATTTTTATGTTTTGAAAACCCTATAATTGTGCACATGCAGCTTTCTTGAGAAACTATAAAGCAAAATCAGAGAGGTAAAAGGAAACATAAATATAGTATCAGGGAACATAAAGAAAAAGAAACAAATATCAAAGAGGAAGTCCAAGAAGGAGAAAACGAAATCGGGAACTGACAGTGGCATGGGATTGGTGGACATGATTGTGAGAACATTATTAGAGTCCTGGAATGATGAATCTAAGTTAATCATCATCAGCTGCCAATGTGAAATGATCAGCTGCCAATGCAGAAACAATCTCCATGTGGAAAGCTGCTCAAGACGATGTTGCAGCCAGAGATTACTCTGTGCAGACATATGCCAACCACAGGCACACAATACGATTCTGCATGACAAGGAATGCCCATTGATGTGATAAATGGGGGTGAATTAAAGCATTTATTGGGATAGTATTCATAGAATACTTACCCTGTGCAGTCTTGAGAAGGACTTCGTGCATACCAACTCTTCTGGCAGCAAATTTGTAGTTAAAAAAATGGAAGATCAAATAAAATAGGTACCGCATTGGAGTCATCAGAAGGAACCCGAACAAGCAAAAAGCAAAGATGAAGTCATCAGGAGGAACCTGGATAGGAATCTCATTTCAACTGCTACTCCTCTACCTTCAAACCCATCCAGGCACAGCCAGGGTGAACCTCATTTAAAAAAAAAGAAAAAGGAATGCAGATTCAAAAAAATTAAATAATTCTGGCTGCCAGACCATGCGTCCAAACAGGTTCAAATTTAAAACATATATTCCCTATAAATACTAGATCATAATTTGAAGTGTCATGTCGATTGATGCAGCAGTTGAAGACAGAGAATTTTAAAAACATTTTCCTTCAATCCAATATGGCTGCCAAACCATGTGATCTATCAATTATCCATAAACACCCTGGTATCCCCAATGCTTGGGGAACATGTGTGTGAAGTTTCCCCTTGATCTGTACAGCCGTTTTGGAGAAGAAGATTATTGAAGGTTTTAAGGTAAATCCAATATGGCTGTCAAACTATGTGACCTATGACATCATAGGTGGGAACCTTTAGTTCCTCATGAATAGGCGGTCATACCTGGAAAGTTTCTCTTCGATTTGTTCAGCCGTTATGGAGAACAAGATTTTTGAAGATTAAAAAAAATAATAATAATAAGGCTACCGAGCCACAGAACTGATGACATCATCATTTTTTTTTCTGTTGACCAATTTATTCCAGGATAACCCTCAAAATTTTTCATACTGATCAGATGTAGTTTTCTGCATACGCAATTATGACATAATGAAGGCACCTATGACATCATCAAAAAATAATAATTAATGGTTGAATTCAGTGAGGGGATATGAAAATCCTGTTCAAATTTTCAAGTCAATTGGATGAAAATTGACAATTTTAGACATTTCGACCTATGTTGACCTTTTGGCCGATGTTGACCTCAAAAATAATTGGTAGTTGAATTCAATGACCAAAGGTGCAAATCCTCTTCAAATTTCAAGTCAATCTGATCAAAATTGAGGCGTTCAGAAACTTGGCCTGTGTTGACCTTCTGACCGACTCGTATGTTGACCTCAAAAAATAGTTGGTGGTTGAATTCAGTGCCTTGATATGCAAATCCTCTTCAAATTTCGAATCAATCAGATGAAAAATGAGGATTTTAGAAAATTTGCCTATGTTGACCTCAAATGAGTGATGGCTATATTACATGGTAATGTAACATGTAGTGAAGTTTCAATTGCCTCTGCTGAACGGTTTTCGAGGTACACTCTTAACAAAATGCAGACATACATACGATGTACGTATGACATGTACGACATACATAGGTACGCTACCGATCGCTTTAACCCCGCTTTTCGCTTCGCCTAGTGCAGGATAAATACCGTCAAGGTGTTTCCTCAAGCATGTTCAAATGCAAGGTTGGAGAATATAGCCTATTGCAGTTAATTGGTACTTCAAGAGGTAGGCCACCAATGCTGCATGAAAAGAGAAGGCCATGACGAGCATAAAAGCTTTGGTTTCCTTCCTCACCATTATTTTCAAGCTCTATTTCTGTCTGTGTTGTTGAAGTGTCCACATCGTAAACGTATGACCTGGCCCTTTTGAATTTGGAAGATTCTGGAGAATATGCCCAATCAAATGTGCATCCTTCCATCCTAAAAAATGATCTATGTTGCTCACCTGCACCACACACTGCAGTGCATCAAGGGATGGCATGAGCATCAAACACAGAACATCACTGTAAAAAAATGCTTTCTACGAAATTGTGAGTTTCGATGAAACTTCTTCCAACCCACATGTAACATTGAGCAAAGTCAACAGCACAGATGTGTTTAGGCACTCATCCCATCCCACTGCACCGTTATGTATCACTGTGGCAACATGAAAGGGTATATGTGGTGAGAATAATCTTTTGACAAATTATGTTTTTGTGACACCGACTTGTAAAATCTTTTGCCAAATCATTATTGTTGTAAAATTTGTGTCTTCTATGTAATCCCTTTACATGGTGTTTGTAAAGTTACTGAAACTTGTGGCTTTTCACTAATTTTATCCTATTTTGTTTTATAATGTATTACCAGCACTCTACCTGTCAAAGTACCAAGGTTTTCCAATGGACTACTGTAGTCTTTGTGGAGACTCCTGTTGGTCTACATCGGTGGATGAGTTAAACAATTTTATCAATTGAAAGCCATTAACTGCCTTAGTAAGACAGGTGCGGCTGACATTTTTAGCATTAGTCTTTCATCAGATTATTTCGCTCCTCCACAGTGTTTTGCCTTGATGAAGGGCCATTGCTCAAAACGTCAGTCACACCTTATTTTCCCTGGTGGTTAATGAACTCTAATCACCCTACTGTTGATAGAATTCAAGATTTTCCAGTCTCATCTACCTTGTGATGAGGTGGAAGGTATTTTGATTGGCTAAATCAGCTTTCTGTTATAGTCGTTGACTTTATAGCCCTTTCCTTGTCTAAGTTGAGGGTACCATAAGTAATGTAGAAATACAGGTACCAGACCACTTGACTGTTTGACCTTTATTATCCTTTTTGTTAACCTTTTGACTTCTAATATCAAACCACTTGCCAATTTGAGCCTCCAAGATGATATAAATAATCATGTAATCATCCTAACTTCATAACTACATTATCATATAACCTTGGTAATGACATAACCACATACAATAGTTATTTAACTACTTGCTCAAATAATAAGAAAAAACTTCCTCAAATAAAAAAGGCTATATATTGTTGTAGATTTCCGCTCGCCGGCGTGCGGATGACCGCTTCCAGCCAATGGTGGCCGCTCTCGCCCACCGAACGGACAATCTTGTCGCAGCTTTTGGAACAACGCTGAAATCCCGCTACGAGTGTGTTTTGGATGCACACCACAGCCTAGTCAACACTCTACCCGCGCTACAGGGTCAATCGCCGAATTGTCGATATACCTAATTAATCGCGCAGGCAGACTACCGAGAGACTGTACCTCAACGGGGCCCGCTTGAAACGAGCCGCTTAAGCAGCTCGCTTCGTTTTGGGATAACCGAGCGGGGTATTATGGCGAAAGCCTCCATTGGATCCAATTCTATTATCGGCTATTAAAAAGCCTGCTATTATTTTTAATGCAATACGGCAGTTCAATTGGAAGGAAAAGGACGCGACAAACGGGTTAACATTCACACAAGCACATTTATTTGCACACATATACGGTCAAAGCAGCAATGTAGGGATATACAAGCATGCAATGAATGGGGGTAGGGACAAGATGCGAGCAAGACAAAGACTACAACCGTATATTTGTTATGTACAGTCACTTGCACTTTCCATCAGTTCCACCTAAGGACATGGCGCCACAACGTTCATGCAAATAAACAAGGAAAAACCCCAGGAAAGACGAGGGGTAGACTGGACCTCTTGGGTCTTTATGAGCACGGAGCTGTGATGACCGCAGAAGCTCCGAGAGGCCGGGTTGGTTACCTTCACCTTCGTGGTGCCTCACTGGGGCGACCCGCGACGTCCCGTCCTCACGGCAGCTGGCGTGACCGCGGTTCGGCCCACGCCTCCTCGGGCGACCTGGTGATTCGGGCCCAGCCGGTAATGCCTCAGAGGAACGAACGGGTCTTTGCTCTCATAGAGTTGATGCTCTCTTTAAGAGCCTGTCCGTCCCTCAGCGCCGCTCGGACTGTCCCGAAGCCTGATCACCTCGGACCGTTCGGTGCTGGCTGGCGACCTCTCTCCGGCTCTCCCCACGTCCCGCACACGAACGCGCAGTTCTGCATGGCAGGCTTGGCTGCGCTCCCAGCTCCCGTCTCCTCGGCGAACCCAGACCTCCACTGCCCTCCACTGGACTCTAACCTTGATCTTCACACAACTCCAAACCCAGACCGACTGACTGCGAGCTTGGCGCTGTGCGTGCTGTTATATGGGATCCGTGAGGCGAGGTTTGATCTCTGATCCCTCACCTCTGACCCCCACTGGCTCCGCCCCCTTCGATCTCCTGATCCGAATTCGATGTGAAACGCGGAGAGAGCGGACGTGGGTGAAATCACCGTCCCTGCGCAACGAGGAAACCTCCGCGTCTGTTTGCAGCGATGCTGTTCGCTGGGGACTCGCCGTGGCTGGCGCAAAGATGGCGGCGCTTGTGGGGTTGAAGGTGAGGCATTGTGTTCATTGTTGGTTATCGGCGGAGATGTGGTTTAGGAGATGGTGGCTGTGGTTGGCGTTGTGGAGAAGGTGGTTGTGGTTGGCGTTGTGGAGAAGGTGGTTGTGGAGGAGGCGGTTGTTGTGAAGGCGGCTGTGGAGAAGGTGGTTGTTTGTTGTCTGTGGGGATGTTGGTGATTGTGGAGAAGGTGGTTGTGGTCGGCGTTGTGGAGAAGGTGGTTGTGGTGGTTGAAATGTGGTTGGTCCAAAATAATGATAGCAAAAGAAAAACGGCTACCTCAAAGATCACAGCCCCGTTACACGAATAAGGCCCTTTAAACATCGGTGGGAGAAATCTATCTGAACACGGACTTATCGACATAACTGATCTCAGGACCTATATGGTGCTCTGTGAATTTCCACAACCGTAACAATATATCTAGACAAGAGCTCCACTTGGTAGAATGCATACCTCATGAAGGTTGAACAGGTTACGTTTTGTATCCTACTGATAGACCGGATCTGGATCCGGACCTGAACCAAAATCAAATCGGCTTGGTCTTGTCACCTAACCAACTCATCCACAACTTTTTGAAATATTATGCTATGTATTGTTATGTTTGTGAGGTAGATGGAGGAATTTCATCGGAAAGATAGCATTGTATAGAGTTGCTTGGTCCGTGGACATGTAGGAGACATCTCAATGTAAATTAAATAGGGAAACTGTGAGCTTTTGTGTTACGTGTCACCACACGGCGGGTGGTGCTGTGTTAATTACATCGGGATTAAGAATAATTTCCCTCAGTATGTAATTGCCCCCTGTGACCTTTTCCTGTGTTTTTGTATTTCAAGCCGGCGATAAATGATTACGTCCATAAAACGACAACAACTGAGCTGTATGTCCAAGCAGGCAGAAAGGTAACAGCTGGTGAGCCACGCCCCTGGAGTGGATGATTAATGGTGTGACGTTAGTAGGAGGAACAAGAGTGCGTCTCGGAAAGAGAACGGGGAAGTGGCTCGTTGCAGGAGGAGAGTTAAGTTAGTCAGAGTCTCACATGGGGGACAATAAGGATTTGAGATGAAGGCTCAAAGTGGGACAGAAGTGAGAGAGGCAGGATCGGCGGTCGAAAGAGAAAGGCTTTACGGCTGGCTTACCCTCGATGCGGTGAAGAAGAACGCATGATTCTTATGTTCATGCTGAGGCAAATTGGCTGTAGTGGAGGAGCAAGATGCTGGCCATTGACTGTTGGGCTGAATCATGTGGGGTCAGTGCCAAAGCCTCGTGTCAAGCCATCGGGGGAAAGAAACAGTGCCATTCTGCAAAACAGCAGCATCGGTGAGGACGATCGATGCAAGAAGCTGCACGGTGGTCTCTGAGCCTTGGCGTTGAGTATCGCTGCACAAATTACCTACCGTACGTTTGCCCGCCCAGACAGCGGCTGCGTGCCATTTTGGGTGCATCTTCCCATGCAGTGACGAAGCAGTTTGGTGATTTTCAAGCTACTGAAACTCACTTCTGGAACCGAAGCTAAGTGCCAAAATAAAGTAGGGATTTTTCTTTGTTTTATTCTGTCCCCTTGTCTGTATTTAAGTCTGTGGAGGCACCTCAAAATTTGATTTAGGGTACCTCATGTCTTGATTTGTTCCATTATAACTTGATTTTCTGTTTATTAAATCATTATTTATTTAAGTTGCTGGTGTCCATGCATCTGTTGTAGGTTCGAGCACAACCCATGTGTCTCTGTCCTTTGCCGCCCTTTCCTTCCTGCGCACGCCATAATGTCTGAGAATTTAGGCTGTAAGCCTCCAAGAGAACTGTTTGGCCATTTGTCCAAGTAGGGGATGTGAAAGAAACAAAATAATATAGGGTTGAAGACCTAACTAAAAGCCCTACGCAACGCATCTTGTCCCATTTAGCCACTCGACATACGGAAAGGGCTAACTAAACAAATACTAATCAGATAACTGTCTTAGGATCACTATATGTTGGGTGTCATTGCCTCGGAGGACTACCGGTTTTGCAGAACTGCAACAACATGTTTTATAACTGTTATGTGCACAGTTCGTGGAAGATATGTTTTTTGCGCCCGCGAAAAACCGTGAAAATGCGAAGCACAGGGCTGCAAATGTAGAATCAGGTCATGCGCATGGCTTGTGGAACATATGCTACAGCATACGTATAGCTGCTCTATGTGTGGCCGGTGGAAGATATGTTTTAGAACTGTTCTGTGCGCAGCTCGTGGAAGTTATTTTTTGTCGCCTGCTAAAAACCGTGATTACGCAAAGCACAGTGCTGTGAATGAGAGGAATGATGATATGATCGGTGGTCACATTTGAGCCATAGTAGAATATCTAATCAATAGTTGATAGTTGTATATTAATCAGTTGTCGGGATTCGAACCTTGCTTTAAAATGTTGCTTTCAATGTATCATGCTGTTTTCACTATGTCTTTGATAACCCTTTATGGCTCTGGCAGCTGCACAACAGCATGTCCTTGGGAGAACTGTGTATGCTGATATCCCACACATTCATGTTCTTATTCATCACAAGAGTTTCGCCTTTGCTATCAACATGTGTCGGTGTAGGAGGTTTACCAAAACCCACGGAGGGAGGGGGGAAGAAGCCCACTGCCACATTTATTTCTTTGTTTCTTTATCCCTTAGCACACACTTTTATTCCACACCCAGTTCTGCTTTTGTGTGACTATATATATGATGGTTTTGAAGCGTAATCTCAATGTGGTCCGGAGGCACCTGACTGAAGGGTCGTTGCGCCACATTCTGCATACGTGTGGTCTTCAGAAATAAAATGTGTAATTCGAGTATCCTCATCTGACTCTGTCATCTTACTCGGCTGGGTGGAGAGTCATAACATTTGGTGACGAGAATGGGATTCGACACATGCTGGCGGTGTGGACTGCGGGACTCCACTTGGTGTACAGCGATCGCAAGGGTTCAGCTAAAAGGTACGTGGCGATCGCACGTAGGGCACCTAAAATAGGGAGCCCCAGTTAGATGAGCACTGTACACTCGGTGGGCAGCGCCCCACCAGACGCAGCTCCAGGATCTGCTCGGATCAAGAACTGTATCGGTAAAACGTATGAGGTGATTCGAATGCGGTTTGTCTGAAGAGCACAAAGGGAGGGCTGTTAGGCTGTGTTATTGGGACCTGGAAGGGTAGAGGATAAAGGTTATCCTTGTGAAATAAGGAGGGAACAGGTTGGAATCCTGTACCATATAGAAGGAAGGTTAGAGGCCTTCATTGGGATTTGAGGCTTAAGGCGGTTAATTGAAAGGGATTTTGGTCCCGAAGTAAAAAGAGAAACGATTTAACGCTATCAGGCGGTTGATAAGGTAAGAACATAAGATGGGGAATAAATCTTCAAAGAACGAAAAGATACCAAAAGGAACAACACTGAAAGTTATCAGTGAAAAATATGGAGTCGATAAGGTAAAAGGAATACAGGACTGGGTGAAGTGGACCGCGGGGAGAAAAGATCCCTTTCCGCTGACTGGATCTCTAAATCCAAAGATACTGAACACAGTGAGTAATGCGCTGACAGAGGGCAAAGCAAGAGGCCCGAAACAAAGTGTACTGGAAACAACACTGGAAAGCATTGGCTGCGTGGCTAACTGAGTCGCAAGTCGAGACAGAGCATAGGCAACTAGGACTAGAAGGGACTGTGAACCAACGAAAAATGCAAGACGAGGAACGACAAGGGAAACTAAAGCAGGCGCTAGACCAGTTAACGGAGGTCAAGACACAGGGAGAGGACAAACAGAAGGAACTGGAACAAGCACTAGAACAGCTGACGGAGGTCAAGATACAGAGTGAGGAGAGACAGGAGAAGTCAAAACAAGCGTTAGCACAGATAGCGGAAATCAACAACTCATAGAAATACCCTGCATCCTGGCAAATGGGTCTAGTGACTTGGTAGAACGACACAAGGGCCTTAAGGGCATCTTATGGTACTACATGATAGCGGCACAGGACCTCGAGGTGGCTTGGCAAGTAAGGAAGCAGAAACCCAGACAAAAAGGATTCAGCACAAAACAAGGATACGAATGGGGCCAGCACGCGAGTCTGATAACTAGAATTCCAATAGTACCAGATGACACCCCGTTGGAATACGCCTGCCTCATTCTTTGGAGCAACCACACAGAACAGGATAATTGGATGCACTTCAAGGTACGCAGGAAGGGGCCACCAACAAGACCCCCGAATACCTTTGTAGCCCGAACCACAGAGATAGCAAACATTGAGAACCGGAGTGAGTACTGGGTGTTCCTAAAACCCCCATCCGGCCTCATGACCAAACTTCCTCTTTTTGTGCTACCATTAACCTTCTTCAATCATATAACCAGACCAGTGGAAGGACTCGAAGCTACAACCGCAGCCCATGGCTACACAGAACGGGTCTATGCAGAGAAAAATCTGAGTGCCGATGTAATGGTGGTGCCATCTCCCCTATGGGTTGAAAACACCAGGGGAGCGGTCTGTTTTACAGGACAGGGAGCAAACAGCATGGGGAAGTCAGAGTGAAAGATTCAACTCCCCCTCCCGAGATCGGCTGACCAGGAACTCATCGCTGTTAACCCGGACACCCAGGTAGAGGAGCAAGTAACATTCACGATAAAAGAAGCCTTACATCATGACAACGAGATGATCCCGCCAAAAGGCATCCACTTAGTCTGCGGAGACAAAGCTTACCCCTACTTACCAAGAGGGTGAGAAGGGAGTTGTTATTTAGCTTCAGTATTTCCAGATAGCAGGATTAAGACCACTTTTCACCACACCACCTCACAACCATGGTACCGACGCAGCGCGCCAGGAACGATGGATCCAGAGGGATGGGCCGGTGTATCAACACATTTAGGAGTTATCAAAGGCACATGGTGGGAGAAAGCCATTGGCCTTTTCATACCACATGCCGGTACTACAATTAATAGCATTAGGATAGATCAACTTTCGCAAGTCTTGGAATATTTAGGTAATGCAACCATGGTTTATTATACGGAGTTAACAGATATGCTAGTGTCTATGCG
Organism: Eptatretus burgeri; assembly: GCF_056783735.1. NCBI lineage: Eukaryota > Metazoa > Chordata > Myxini > Myxiniformes > Myxinidae > Eptatretus > Eptatretus burgeri. The sequence continues at coordinate 59,980,920 of NC_140974.1, forward strand.
CGCCATGGTAATGCAGAATAGAGTAGCTTTAGACATGCTTCTAGCGGAACAAGGAGGGGTATGCGGGATGATTGAAGGAGAATGTTGCGTCTGGATTCCGGACCCTCAGGACATAACTAATCGTGCGGTGGCCCGAATGAAAAAGGTGGTAGAAGCTCTCACTCGCGATCGAGTGGAACGTGAGGAAGGTTACGCATGGTGGAAGTCGATCTTCCAGAGCTGGGGAGGTTGGTTGTTGCGCCTCATAGGGTCAGCACTGCTAATCATCCTAGTGGTAATTTTTGGAGTGTTTCTAATTAAACTTCTTAACATTTGTCTAAAGAAATGCTGTGCAGCGTCACCCCTCACCCAGGCCATTATAATAATTAACAGCGAACTCTCTGATGAGGACGATTCGGCCAGTAATGGGGAGGGAGATGACCAGGGCCTTCAGGTGGGACCCCAGTTAGACGTCATGTACGTGGACTTAGGCCAAGGTCTACAACCATTCCTCTTTATTAAAACAGATGACAAACTCGGGAGAGAGTGCGTGTTGTTTTGCCTTCTAGTGCAAGATGTGACTCCTGCGCTGGACGTGCTTACACCCGTGCCTTGAGTGTTACATTTGCTACTTGCTTACATATAATTGTCTAAATGATAGTATTACAATTGCTGCTTACATAAAACAGAATTGCATTTTAATATGGTGTGGACTTAACATAAAAATTATATACTACAGCTTAAATGGGAGATGTGTGGCAGTTGGCAGGAAAAAAAGGCAACAGAAGCTAATTTGAACCACCGGCAGTGGGGGACTTCTTATTTGGGGAATGTTGATGGCTATCCACGGCATTTACAAATCCCGTTTGGCAGGTGCGGGGGCCTAGGGGTAGCTGCTGCAGGAACCACAGAGGGGTCCACTCGGTTGGTGAGTATCAGGTATGGCTGGGTATGGTCAAATATGACCAAGGAGGGACTGAGAGGAATGATGATATGCTGGGTGGTCACATTTAAGCCATAGTAGAATATCAAATCAATAGTCGATAGTTGTATATTAATCAATTGTCGGGATTCGAACCTTGTTTTAAAATGTTGCTTTAAATGTATCATGCTGTTTTCACTATGTCTTTGATAACACTTTATGGCTCTGCAGCTGCACAACAGCATGTCCTTGGGAGAACTGTGTATGCTGATATCCGACACATTCCTGTTCTTGTTCATCACAAGAGTTTCGCCTTTGATATCAACATGTGTCGGTGTCGGAGGTTTAGAAAGTCATTAGTTTGCAAGATAAACTGTTGGGTTGCATATCTGAGAATTGACCGATTCAACTTCCCCTAGGGCCCCAAGGGAGGGGGGGAAGAAGCCCACTGCCACATTTATTTCTGTATTTCTTTATCCCTTAGCACACCCTTTTAGTCCACACCCAGTTCTGCTTTTGTGTGACTATATATATATATATATATATATATATATATATATATATATATATATATATATATATATATATATATATATAATGGTTTTGAAGCATAATCTCAATGTGGTCCAGAGGCACCTGACTGAAGGGCCGTTGCTCCACATTCCGCATGCGTGTGGTCTTCAGAAATAAAACGTGTAATTTGAGGATCCTCATCTGACTCTGTCATCTTACTCGGCCGGGTGGAGAGTCATAACCGTGAATTTCGAAGCAGGTTGCATTTTATAAACCGCAAATATGCCGGGTCTGCAACTCGCGAACCCGTGAATCGCGGGGTTCGACAGTATTGAAAATACATTTGATGGTTGTGATTTGATGGAGGAAGAGCACAAAGGGAGGGCTGTTAGGCTGTGTTGTCGGGACCTGGAAGGGTAGAGGATAAAGGTTATCCGTGTGAAATAAGGAGGGAACAGGTTGGAATCCTGTACCATATAGAGGGAAGGTTAGAGTCCTTCATTGGGATTTGTGCCTAAATCATCGTATACCACATGCCAAATTTTTCCAACAATTCTCGTATGGTAATCGTCCACAATATTTTGAAACACGTAAGCCCATTTCTGATGTCTTAATTCAATAATTTTTTTTAATACAATCTGCCTTTCAAGGTACAGTGAAAATGTTCAATCATAGCTTCTTTTTTAAACTTTAATTACAGCTTTTCCTTCATTCTAAGTCCTGTATAATGTAATACCCTTATCTTGAAGAATATTCTAAATGTTCTGTTATAAAACTGGATCGGCTACTCGAATTTTTAAAGTGATTCTTGACCATTGAGAGATGGGGCCAAAAATGATGTAGTACTTTAGAGCATGATATTTCCAAAATGTATTGAGCCTGATATGTTCTCGTGGATCAGGCATTACGTGGCAGAGATATGCACTCCACTGAGTGCCCTTCTAGTTTTTTATAGGAACAACCCCTGCATATCTGGACCAGTTTGAGTAGACTTGTATCCCCCATCATTTTTAGTTCCATTAAATCACTTGACCATAAATAATCAACCACTTTGGAAAATCCGTTTCTTCTGACGTCTGCCACTGAAGGTGGATGTAGGTTATACATTCACAGAATTCTTCACCAATGAGAAAAGGGGCCAAAATGATATATAGTGGTCACCTCTTAAAACCACCTTGGGACCGGGGCTATCTGGTCTTATTTACCAATGGTTTTATAAACGGAGGCATACAGATGAGGCAGCAATTTTTTTTGTCACATTTTCGGTATTTCTAAACATAACAAATGAAACACAGATTGTACAATACAGTACATATGGCATAATTATTAATGCATCGCCGAATGTCTGAACCATGCCCTCAAAAGATCCCTGACTTCACCTTGAAAATTTTCAAACCCTTCCATGTTTTCAAATCTCAGCCTCTCAAGACCGATTTGCAGATGGTCAAGACAAGCCCGCAGTTCAGCACTTGAAGGAGTACCTTCGACTTCTTCATTATCTTCTTCAGTGGCATCAACATCGCAATACTGACCTGATGTATTCATATCGTTGATTTCTGACACATTTCCTTCCAAGACCGCTTCATCTTCTTCTTCGCCGTCGTCTTCAAGCATCACTGGAATTTCATTGTCAATGCCAACCCAAACTTGGAACTCTTCTGTAGCCTTTCCAGGAGGAGGATCAACATCAGCTGCATCCAGCTTTTTCTCAGCTGCAGCAAGCTCTTCCTCTTGAGGTTTGAATCCTTTTTTTTCCCCCAACAATTGATGGTCTATGAATAGACCATGGACCAGAGTCAGACAACATATGCATGGCATCAAGAACATTCATTTTATTTGCAACCTCATTTGCTGACAGACGATCACCATTGTCCTCAAGCATGTCTTTGATTGCTCGATGCATCTCCTACCTGAAGTAAGCTTTCATGGTCCGAATAATGCCCATATCACATGGCTGCATAATGGATGTGGTGTTCGTTGGAAGACTTCTGATGTTGATCTGGGAGAGTCTTCCATGAACATCAGCATGTGCACTGCTGTTGTCAACAAGGTGGGCGATCTTCTTCTCCTTCTCCAGTTAATTGTTCCAGTTTTTCCACCAGTCAGTCCAGATTGAACCGGTCATCCAAGAGTTGTCTGAAGATTTGTACCTCATAGGGAAGGTCTTCACATTTTTGAAACACCGTGGGTTCTTTGACTTCCCAATCACCAGCAGTTTCTCCCTCGCTCCTATGCTGCAGCAAACAAGTGCAGTGATGTGATATTTCGCCGTTTTGAAACCACTACCATGTTCTCTGGCAATGTATGTGTTATCTGGTAAAGCTCTGAAATCAATTCCCATCTCATCTGCATTGTAAATGGAAGAAAGCGAATACATTTCCAGAATTCCTTGCAGCTGTTCCTGTTTCCACTGCATTGAAGCATCAACATCTGCCTCTGCAGCTTCTCCTTGAAGCTTCTTGAGGGTCAAGCCATGTCGTTTCTTCCATCGCTGGAACCAACTTTCCGTCACCTTGAAGTCTGTCCTCCCTATACTAACTTTTCCGCAATCTCCTCCACCTTTTGACAAAGAAGAGGACCATTGATTGGAGCATACCGCAATCTCATGTGCTCAAGCCATCCCAGAAGGCCTACTTCAATTTCTTCATCTTTACCACAACGGTTGCATTTCCTGCTTGGTCTGCTGGTTTGCACTTCTTCCCTCATTTGCTTTTCCTGCTTGACCACACCCATCAGGAGGGTTCATGAAATTCCAAAAGCTTCAGCAGCTTCACGTTCGCTCCATGATCCAAGACCTTGGAATCTATCAAGCAATTCAACTTTTTTCTTCGCATTGAGGTCAGTTGATTTCTGTTTGGAAGCCATTAGATGAACAAAAAAAAAAATCGATATATGCCATGTCATTCGTCATGATTTATCGCATGTGTACAAGTCAAAATATTGCTCTTCAAAACGAAACAAGTAGTGTTATTAACAGATGGCTTGGTTTATTAACCGATGTTTCCTAACGCACGAACGATTGGGATAAGTTGGGACTGAGTCAAAGTGGTCCAACAAGCGATTGGTTTAATTAACCATGGTTTTATTAAACTGCACCCACAATGTCGCAAAAAAATCTCAAAACGTCGTGGACGGATTATGACAAAACGTGAAGGATGAGTTGGATATGTGACAAGAACAAGCCGATTAGATTTTGGTGAAGGTCCAGATACAAATTTGGCCTAACAGTAGGATACAAGATGTAAACTGTTCAGCTTGACGGAGGTACGCACTCTACCGAGTGACGTTGGAGTTTTAAACTGATTATTTGTTTGTATAATTCACCGGCTGTCGTCATATTTTTGTTTGGTGTTCAGTCTTAACATTTGCTTCATTGACATCATCAGATATATATATATATATATATATATATATATATATATATATATATATATATATATATATCAAATTAAATCTTCTTAATAATCCCTATGAAACCCATTATGCATTATAGCCGTCCGATGATTCCTTATAGGCCATTCGACCAATCGGTCATTTTTCACTTCATGCACGACCCTGGAACTTTGACCCCGAGGCGAAAATGTGAAAAAGGGCTCAGATTATCTATAGAGAGCAACTAGTATTATCATCGTGTCAAGTTAGAACTCTATCGGCCGAGACGTCTAGGAGGAGATAGAAAAATAAATATTGTTGACAGACGGATGATTAGACAGACAGATGGATGGACGGATCTGAGGACATCGAATGGTTTTATTGTTGCGGGGCCAAGTATTGGCAATGAGCACGACCGCGAGATGGAGCAGTAGAGTGGGCTCCACCGATCACCAGGAATTTATAGGTCATCACCCCAGATAACTCCGGAGCCGACGGGTCACTTATCGGACCGAAGTTCGCCAATAGGTCGACCACGTGGGGTAGGGTCAATTGCCAATTTCAATTTACCTAAATACCCACGTTGTCCAAACTACCGGGGAAATTCACCCTCGACGGCGCCCGTACGGAACGAGCCGCTAGCGTGCTCGAACCGTGTGCGACCCGAGTGGATGGTCACCGAGCTTCCGTTAGTCCAAATGTCCCTTTACAGCGGCAACAGCCTGGCTAATTTTCCAACACTCTCAACCTCGAGCTCTCGGTGTTGTCGGCAGGAATGCGGCGCACAACCCTTGCGGCTCTGGTGGGGGATGGTGTCTCTGAAGCGCTCTTCTGGTATCTCCAGAGAGACGGCGTGCTCCCCTTCCGGTTCTTGTCGGCAGCAGGATCTCCCAATCTCTCTCTTGGTGTTGTCGGCAGGGACGCGGCGCGCAACCCCTGCAGTTATTGCGGCCAGAGGTGAAGGTGAAGCTGGCGTTGTCGTAGTTATGAGGGGTGTAAAAATGAAAGAAAACCCTGACTATCAAAGTAACTCACAGCACAAGTACATTTATTCACCCATTTGACACGGGACGGGGACCCTAACTAAAAACACATACTTACCGATATAACTGTTCTATACAACCTAGATGTTGAGTGCAGTAAGCTTCCAAATTCATAACAATATTTGAACAGCGAGCTGACCTAATAATTAGGACTGTGAGAACAACACACACAGCACTGAACTTGTCAATCGATTAAAACAGCTAGTCAGATGTATTCTCACACAGGGAGCCACAGTTATCAGATTAAAACAAGTTTTCTTTCAGATCCTAAAACGACACCAAATAGAATAAGGGAAACACAATACGAATAAGTAAAAATATTATGGATGAGCTATTTATATAAAAACGTGTACATTATTTAAATGAATAAAAATATATATTTTAAACTCATTTCAGGGGTTGCTATGAGATAAAGAAGCATGTAAAGAAAAAACGTTTATAAATAACCGTTTGAATGTTTAAATAACAGTTTGATCCAGAGGTGAGTGGTGGTTGAGTTAGTTGGTAGACATGTTATATTTTAGGTAAGATGTGCATAATATAACATATCATTTCATAGAATGTGTGATGGGAGTTGTAACTGTGGAAAATACATTAAATTCTCGAGTGAGTAAAGTTTCAAGAGTGATGTATTGATGGGTTGACTGACTGGCTGGATGCAAGTGAGGTTGTGGATCTACTGAAGTGGATCCATGACAGAGGTTGTGGATCTGCTTTTTGGAGAGGTTCTGGGCTGAAAGTATCGAAACCTCAAGGAAGAATGGTGCCCAGCTGATGATGCGTGTGGTCGGGAAACCATTCAATTGCTCACAGGTTAAGGTTGTTACTTTAGCTGGGGGAACTATGTTTTGAGGTTTACAATTTGAATAAAGTTGAACATGTGATGTTGTGAAATTAACATCATTTACAACAATCCTTTCAATTTTTATTTTTATTTTTTAGGAATATAGCTGATCATGTACAATTGTGTGTGTGTGTGCGTGCGTGCGTGTGTGCGTGCGTGCGTGCGTGCGTGCGTGCGTGCGTGCGAGATATATATATATATATATATATATATATATATATATATATATATATATATATATATATAGTGGGGCAACTTAGCTAAATATAGCAGAACAATTGTGCATTTTGTGAGGAAAGCACCAAATTTGGCACACTAGTAGCCTATCATATTATGAACAGATTTGGATATTGGACCATCTCAAATTCAGCGGCTGATGGCTGTGGCAGCCATTTTTCAAAATGGCCGCCAGTGGTTACTGTTATGACACATATCTGCTTTACTGGAGAGGGATGCAGGTTGATAGTGAAAGTTTATTTACTAATAAAGGTCCAATAATGGTCAAAGAAAGTAACAATTTGATTTGGTTAAGAAAAAAAAGTTAAAGTGGAGGAATTAGTCTTATTAAGACACAGATTCTGAATGAAAACCAATGTTAAACATTCATAGCACTATTCGCTTGGCACATGGTAGTAGAAGTGGTGTGCGTGCATATTGACCCTGGAATCGTGCACGGTTGAGTTGCCAGCTTACACTTGTTGACTCGATTCATTGTTATTTTGTTCTGTGCCCATAGAGTTCTCTATGCTATCCCATTGTTAACCATAGTTCATCAACTTGAGTTTGGTTTGCGGGGTGCAGTTTGGTCATAGGATTATCTCAGTCACGGATTACCGGGTTACGAGGTTCTGCATGTATTTCCGTTCTGCCTTCATGGCGCCAGTTCCAGTTTGCTTCTGAGTGAGGAAGTTCTCTCTTCGTACCGGCGTGTTGGCGAGATATCTTTACCATGATAATTCATTAGTTTTCGGGTTATCTTCGTTCAATTGACGGCAATGCCAAACAGTTTGTAAGTAATTTTCCATCTAGTTTCCCATTTTCATGGCTAAGCTAATTTGTTTTGGTCAGTTTGTTGAGTAATCCTTCCGTTTTCTGAAACTGCATTTTTATTGACTCTTGCAGTCAATCGCAACACATCTCAGCACATCGGCTCGAAGTAACCTAAATATGGATGAATTCGGTCGTATTGGGAATGAAGCCATGTAACTCAGATGATGGGTGTGAATTGTCTATGTGCCGTCACCAGCATCTGAAGAAGATTTTACAAGTGGCAATAGTATTTATGACTATGGGCTAGGAGAAAACCGGTTTAATTCATAACTAATTTATCCTACATCGTGTCATTGCAGATCCTGATGGTGGTGGTTCCTGGTGAACAGAAGATACCTAGTGTAACATTGAACAACTTGACCATGTCCAAGAGCTTCCAATTGATTGGCCTTGAGCGTCTTGTCCCATCAACATCAATGCACCCAACTCAGACTAACTGGAAGCTGTGTATCATTTTCCAAGGGGACAAAGCAGAGTCTCTGACATGTCCTTCACAGTCCAAGCGAAAAGACTCTGGGAGTGGGTAAAGTTCACTCGCAGCCAATTTGATCAGATTCAGTGAGCTTGGACAACTTCCAGGAACACTTCAGTTGGAAAGACTCAACAAAGGGTATGGCATTGAAGCGGCCATGCTTGCAAACAATGCTTTGTACCATCAAACATGCAAGCTCAAATATAACAATACAAAATTGCCAAGGGCAGAAAAGCGAACACTCATGACAGAAGGAGAGATCCATGATGTACCATATGCGTGCAAACGCACCAGATTTCATTCAAGATCATCCAATATAGAGAAGGCCCAAGAAGCCCAGTGTTTCTTCTGTAGACAACCTGCAGTAACCGATGGTTTTCACGAAGTTGCAACATTTCAAATGGACAGTAAAGTTCGAGACTGGGCAGCCATTCTTGAAGACACAGAACTGCTCGGCCGACTCAGTGCTGGGGACATGGTCGCCCAAGACGCCAAGTATCATAAGAAGTGCTTATAAGTGCTGCACAACCGTGTTAGGCCCAGTCTGAGGGACCCAAGTACAAAGACAAGGAGCGAGAAGAATCATGTATTGTCTTCGCCGAACTGGTCCTCTACCTCGAAGAAGCTAGGCTAGATGAGGAGACAGCACCGGTGTTCAAGTTAGCTAATCTGAACAAGATACTGATCAAGACAGTTGACACCGATGTTGTGGTGTTGGCTGTGTCAGTGGCCCAGGGACTGCAACCAGAAGATGAACTGTGGCTGGCATTTGGCACTGGGAAGAGTTTTCGGTACCTGACAACCCACAAAATAGCAGCTGGCCTAGGACCAGAGAAGGCACAGGCACTCCCAATGTTTCACGCTCTGACTGGGTGTGACACTGTATCTAGCTTTGCTGGACATGGTAAGAAGACTGCTTGGACAATCTGGACCGTTCTTCCAGAACTTACAGACGCACTGCTGAAGCTATCCTCTGCACCAAGTGGCATATCAGACGATGTCAAGCACACCATCAAGAGGTTCGTCATATTGCTCTATGACAGAACCAGAACGTGCAACGACATTGACAAGGCCCGGAAGAAACTCTTCGCGAAGAAGAACAACGTGCAGCTGATCCCACCAACCAAGGCAGCTCTGGAGGAGCATGTGAAGAGGGTGGCCTACCAAGGAGGCCATGTGTGGGGTCAAACACTGCTACCAACGCCAGAGCTGCCTCCTCCATCCAGCTGGGGCTGGGTCAAGAATGACGAGGGGGTGTACGAGCCACACTGGACGAAGCTACCCAAAGCAGCCCACACCTGATATGAGCTCGTATCGTGCAAGTGCAAGAAGAGCTGTCTGAAGCGTTGCAAGTGCAAAAAGGCCGCACTTGAATGCACAGGTGTGTGTGTGTGTGTGTGTGTGTGTGTGTGTGTGTGTGTGTGTGTGTGTGTGTGTGTGTGTGTGTGTGTGTGTGTGTGTGTGTGTGTGTATATATGTGTGTGTGTGTGTGTGTGTGTGTGTGTGTGTGTGTTTGTGTGAGTGCTCACAAAATTGAGAGGATATTAACAGAGCAGACTGTGTCACTGATTCAGAACATTTAAATCAGACATCTCTCGATCAATTTCTATGAGGAGATGTTGGTATTCATATCAATCAGACACAGCCTGCGATTCGTTTGCCACCATGCTCAACAACCACTGACTTTACATAAGTGATGTTGGTATTCATATCAATCAGACGCAGCCCGCGATTCGTTTGCCACCATGCTCAACAACCAATTTCTATGAGTGAGATGGTCGTCCGGTACAACAAATAATTAGCAGCCATCTTGCAAAATGGTGGCTATCTTTAAACTTGAGGTGGCTACAGGTTATGTTTTTCTTAATTCAGCTTTTAATAAATGTTCAAACCAATGTTAGAGTGAAATTATAGTAACTGCTAGTGGTCATTTTGGAAAATGGCTGCCACAGCCATCAGCGGCTGAATTTGAGATGGCCCAATATCCAAATCTGTTCATAATATGTTAGGCTACTAGTGTGCCAAAGTTGGTGCTTTCCTTCCAAAATGCACAATTGTTATGCTAACTTGCCCCACTAAAAGAGGAAATGGAACAATAAAGCCTCCACCCATTATGAGGGCTCAAAGGAGCCCTGCACTCTGCTGAGGAGGGTGAAGTTGTCCATTTTATTAAATCTTCTTCTTCTTCTTTCGGCTAGCTCCCGTTAGGGGTCGCCACAGAGGATTAACCGTCTCCATTTCGCTAACCCGGGCCTCGACCGATTCGGTATGGAAATTCGTTTTGTTGTCCGCATAATGATTTGGCATAGGTTTTTACGCCGGATGCCCTTCCTGACGCAACCCTGGTCGCCTCTTATGACACACAGGGATATGGTACACCTATTCTAACCGGGGCATACACCGGGCCCAGTACAACTGGTACTCATTTCGCCGACCTCGGAAGGATGGCAGGCTGAGTCAACCCCCTGGTGTTTTTGACTTGGTTTATATATATATATATATATATATATATATATATATATATATATATATATATATATATATATATATATATATATATATATATATATATATATATATATACACACATAGATATATACACATATACATATATTAATTCAGTGTCCCAACGGGGCTTGAACTCAGGACCTTTTGGGTCCCAAGCCACTGCCCGAACCACTGCGCCAACACCAGGCTTGTCCATTTTATTAAATAACGATATTATTTATTTGATAGTCATTGAGACTTTAAAATGAGCTCTGTAGCCTTTTTATTTGAATAAGTACTTTAATAAGTGTATAGTTTTGTAGTTATCCCTCGAGCACAAAGCGAAGAGTTGGGTAAAGCAATTGGTTCATATCTGTCCATCTGTCTATCTGTAAACGTCAGTTTATGATTGAGGAACAACTTTTTTCAATTGGATGTTATATTTTGAACATAAATCGGAACATGAATCGGAAAACAAACCTGCCATTTAACAATACTTTAGCATGTGCACAGAGAGGAGTGAGATAATTTCTCTTACTCTGTCTGCCTGTCAAAAAATAAATAAATAAATAAATAAATAAACAGGAAACTTACTGTCTTTAAGAACGTCATAGAAAGGACACAAATAACAGGCACACATAACTAATGTAACTGTGATACAGGGTGGTACAATTGACACGACGGTAAATTAAATTATCTGTGAGACCGGAATGAATTTATTTATTCGACTTTTAAAATCTTTATTTAGATTGAATTATATCATTGAACACTGAGAATACAAATTGCCTTCTTTGTACTTTCAAAACCCTTCTGTTTAGCAGTTCTTGGATATGTTAAATAAGGTGTTGTATAATTGTGATGTGTAAGACTGCTTCAAGAGCACTAAAAAAAATTTCAGCGATCTTTAAAATCATTATTTTATTTTAATAGAAGTGGATTCTTAAATACTGCATAAGGTAACATGTTCTATGAACTTGAGTTATGAAAGTAATATCATTACCGGATATAATTACGAGGGTTATATTATTATATCGTCCTAGGGGGAGGAGCGTCAAAAGGTGAAGTAGACTGATATTAGGGTCAAATGGTCAACTAAAGTTATTGAAGGTCAAGTGGTCCAGAACCTGTATTTATATACTACGACTGTGTGCAATATATTTTTATTTCCAGTTGTAAAACGACTTCATGTTTCAAGTTCTTCTTTTACAGCCTCCATGAACAACCCTTTGACCTAACTTTCACATGTCAATTTCTCATTCATCATGCCTTTTAACCTTCTCCTTTCTTATTCCTACCTTCTCTCTACTCCCAACCCTCTCCCAAACACCCCCCCCCCCAAACCACATGCCTTTTTACACCCAGCGTTCCCTCCCCATCAAGGCCAGAAGCCAATGCAGGACAAGAGATGCAGTCACAAAGAGAATGTGGTGTGGCGTTGTGAGGTGGCCGCAGAGCATTGGCACAGCCGGTTAACATTCTGAGCCAAGTTACGAGTGCGAGTACCGACAAACCTCCTTCAGTCGATGGCTCATCTTTGTTTGGCTCAGCAACACGATAGACTTCATGTGAATGGTATCAGCTGTTTTAGCTGCATATTGTTGCGTCGTATATACTTGTACGTGAAGTGGAATATGATCTTCTGACATATGGCGTTCGTCATAAGAATTTTGTTCTCATCTTGTCCAGACCATAAGAACATCCTGATGGAATTGTAAAGTACTCATGGCTTTGCAACTTCCCCAACCCCCCCCCCCAACTCCGCTTTTAACGTTGAGGTGTTTGTTGGTCATTCTCCATTGAGCCGATCATCCACCGTTCATCGTATGGACGCATTCAATCACCACCAGTAACTTTTGGATCCTTCCGGTGCTTGGAGATTTTTTTTTCTCACCATTTCAACATTTGCCATTTTGTTTGCCATTTGATATTACATTTCACCATCAATTTTCCATTCATTTGCCATTTCACCATTTATTAGCCCATCCCCCATGCAGCAGAAAACAGGGTTTTGCAATCACTTCTGTGTCATTGGTTGTAATCTCCATTTGTGGGTTTGAGGAGATGGAACAACGTCCTCCCAGGACTCAAAGTATCCACCTTCGCTTTGGTAAGGGATCACATTTCATGGACAAAGCAGTTCAACTTTGTTGTTTTCAGAGTTTTGGTCTGAGGGCTCTTTTCAGGATCGTCACCGAATTCCGGACTGCCTCCAATTGTAGTTTGTGCTAATATTCCCGAGGATGGTTTTCAAAATCTTAGTAAGGTTCTTCTTTATTATTCCTGTTGCTCCAATTATAATCACTGGTGCAATTTTGATGCTATTCAGCTTTGAAGATGTCTTGATCTCATTTTTGAGGTCCTGGTATTTGGTCATTTTCTTGATTTCTGCATTATTTAATTGAAATTTCTGGGTACAGATATCTCAATAAGCAATGATGTCTTTTCCTTTTTGTATCTGAGAACCATGTCCGGTCACAAGGCTTTGATTTTTATGTTCACGCTCGATGAGATCATCGTGTCGTACGTGAGCGTGATGTCTTATTTTCAATGATTGCCCTTGGTTCATGTTTCCACAACTTTTCTGGAACTGGGATGTTGAAATCACTTTTAGAAGATATGCCAATGAATTGCTTTGCATTCTTTATTGTGCCGTTGTGTGTAAAGTTGTTCTCATAATAGTTCTATGCATCCCAAAAGCAGGTGACGAGGACTTTCTGTTTCTGTCTTGCAGAACCGACACTTGTCCGTTTGGCTCAGTCCCGCCATCTTTTAAAATCCATTAGTCCTTGATCTTGGGCATTTATTATTATTCGTTCTCTGTCCCAGTTGAGCTGACCTCTTCTTAGCCATTCCAACGAGTCTTCTTTGTCGATGCCAACTCGGTCCAATTTTTTTTGGATTTTTCTGCTCTTTTGTCGTTCTCCCAGTCAGGTCAGGTCAGGTATGGGAGCATGCGTGGGAGCAGCACATCACTGTGTCCACTTTCTGCCGGTACTCCAGGGGCCCCAGGCAGATGCCTGGCCCATCCTCATCTCTTTGATATGCTGATCAACCTGCTGCAACCACAAGGCACGTGGTGAGCCCATTGGCCTTATCCACTCACGAGGCTCCCTCGCTGAAATAATCTGGTGAGTTGGATCAGCATTAGGGAAACAAGCCACATGTCCCTTCAGCCGCAGCTGATGCTCACGGACTATGCAGGAAACAAATGTCATTTGAGTCTCTCTCAGCAACCGCTCAATATACACAAAGTCCGACCAGCGATAGCCAAGGATTCTCCGAAGAGACCTGGTTACAAAGGAATTAAGTCTCCGTCTCAGATCCCTGGTCAGAGTCCAAGTCTCACATCCACAGAGCAAGACTGGAAGCACCAAGGACCTGAAGACTCGGAGTTTCATCCTGCACAGGCACTGGCAGCGCCACATCCCATGATCCAGTGAATCCATGACTCCCCAGGCCCGACCCAGACGTCTGGTGACCTCTGGCTCACAGCCAGTATAGACATGAATATCACTGCCAAGGTAAGTGAATCTCTCCATGACTTCAACATCCTTGATGTCAATGAAAGCCTGGAACTTAGTTTTGACCCAGGAAATGTGTAATCCCAGTGGCTCAGACTCTTCATTCAGCACCTCAAGGGCCCCCCCAAAAGGATATCTAGAGTCACCACAAAGATGACTGCATCATCTGCGAAATCATGGTCAGAGATCTTGACATTCCCAAACGATGCACCGCAGCTTGATCTCTCCGACATCCTCCCCAGAATCCAGTCCATACAAGTGTTGAAATGTGTGGGGCCTGTACACACCCCTGACAAACTCCAGTAAGAACTGGAAATAAGTGAGAGATGGTATTACCACATCTCATAGCACTCTCAGTAACAGAGTATCATTCAGACATCAGATTGAAAAGTTTTGGTGACACCCCACGAAGGCCAAGAATCCTCTCGACTCGAGAGGGCCTCCCAATTCACTGAATCAAATGCTTTACAGATATCAACATTGGCTGCAAGCAGCCCTTGAGGAAACTCTCGACTGCGTTTGGTGAGGACCCGAAGAGCAAGGATGCGGTCAATTGTTGACCTCTTTAGTGTAAAGCCTGACTGCTCTGGACGCTAGTGCTCAAGCAGATGGTGGTGAACCCCATCAAGAATTATCCGAGTAAAGACTGTGGCCGGCACTGAGAGCAGCGTCACCCCTCGGTAGTTGCTGCAGTCTTGGCGATAACCCTTCCCTTTCCAGAGAGGAACAACAAGGCCCCTCTTCCAATCAGTTTGGATGATGCCTGTGTTCCAGGCAGAGCACAGAACTGCATGCAATGACACGAGAACAGCATTTCCACCAGCCTTGAGAAGTTCAGCATGGATGCCACAGATGGATGCCCAGCAGCTTTACCCAATTTCATCTTGTTCACCGCAGCCTGTGTTTCCACAAATGAAGGTGGACCACAGTTTATTGAAGGGTCAGCAATTGGGATTGTAACACCCCTGACATCCAACCCAACAGCTGGTGGATCAGCCTGGTACAGCTGCTCAAAGTAACCAGCCCAGCAGGCCTTCACTTCGGCCTCCTCTGTCAAGAGCCCACCACCATCCACTCTAACTGCAGTACACCGAGGGACGGGCTAGGAGGAACATAATGTGCGAATTCCCCTGTAAGCAGGATTAGAATCAATTGCACAAGGGGATGCTCTTCCCCCTCACAGATTCCTCACACATAGGCCTCCTTGTACACCCTTAGTGCATGTGCAGTTTTAAGCCTCAGCTCCCTGAACAGCTCAGCTCTGCCATTCAGCCTGGCCTTGCGACTCTGGTCAATGGTATCCAGTGTCCCTTGAGAGACAAAATTCTTCTTCGCCCTACGGTGAATTCCAAGACATCCACTAGCAACATCAAGGACGGTGGTCTTGAAGGCACTTCCCAACTCTTCAGGATCCCCCAAAGCACCCAGACCCCCCAAATCTCCACTCAGCCTGTGAGCAAACTCCTCAGCTACCCTCTCATCCTTGAGCTTGCCCACATCCAGCCGAGGCTGGGATGGTGCCGTTCTCCTAGATTTGAGCCATGATTTCAGAGTTACTACAACAAGCCTGTGGTCTGTATTGAGGAACTGAGCACTCCGGTAGACCCTGCAGTTCTGGGTCATCCTCCAGTGACCATCAACGAGTACATGGTCAATCTCCTTTGCCACACCACCAGTGTTGAAATACCAAGTCCAGCGATGAGCCTGTGGTCGCTGAAACCATGAACCAGCCACCCTAATTCCATGACTTCTTCCAAAGTCAAGGAACTTAGTGCTGTTCTGGTTCACAGTTCCAGACCCATGGAAAGTAAAACCTGTTTCATAACCATCCCTCTCAGTTCCAGTCGATGCATTGAAATCCCCCAAGACTAGAGGAGGATCATGCCTGGGGCGCTGATCAACCACAGAATCGAGCGTGGCATAGAATTCGTCCTTCACGGTGAGATCACTCGCCTCAGTCGGAGCATATACATATATCGGAGCATATAGAGACCAGGGAAATGACACCCAAGGAGTGACAAATTCTTACTCTCACAATACACTCGTTCACTGGTGTTACCTCAATTATCATTGGAGTCAGCTTATTGGACACAGCTACAGCAACTCCTTGGGCATGGTAACCATCAGAGTGACTAGACTAATAGTAGGTGTGACCACCCACCATTATCTCGCTGCAATCCAGTCTCCAAACCTCAGAGAGTGCTGCATTACCGATGTCCAAACGCTTGAGTTCGATAATAACAGACAGGTGATCATCCTCTCTTCGGGATAGGACATTTCAGGCACCCACCCGAAGGGAACGCCACAGGTCAACCCAAAGAGACTGCGTCTGTTGGACCACACCTTACCACCACCGCAACACACACTTCCGCAATATCACCCGGGAAGGTTACCCCATGGTTTCCCTCCTATCATCAAAGATTGGGGGTCCCGAAGGCTGCAACAATCCCGTCCATACGGTGAGCTGCCCTGCAAAGGGCAGCTGCACAGGAGTTACTCATATGGAGTGTTTTCAGATTTTTTTTGTGCTTTTCGTATGTTTTGTGGACCGTAGGGTTTTACGGTGGTCTGGGTGCAAATCCTGCCACCAACATCCTCCTAAAAAAGTAACCCAACTGCAGGAGGACGTCTGCAGACACAGTTGGGCACAAGATATGGATGGCTGTTGTCTCAGAAGGAGTTCCTCCGCCCTTTGACAGGTTTTGTTTTTAATCCTGTTGGGTGTCCTTATCATACACCGTCCTCACCCAGAAACCTGGTGGGGGAGATGGTTTAGTAGCCGACAACCCAACCATCAAAACAGGTTTACATGGTACCTGCAGCAAGTCACAGATCTAATCTGGCCTGACGTGACACAGTTGTTGGTGTATATTTGTTGATATTTCTTTTTATATCATTTATTTTGGCCAACATTATTTTGTTATCATCTTCACTGTTATTCCATGCAGAATAATTTTGATGAGACAGTATGAATCGTAATTAACACTCCACTACTCGTCTGCCTTCCCTTCATCTCACTTCACACTGGGATCCCTTCTCCCCCTCCTCTCTGCACCTCCCTCCTCTCCCACCCCCTCCACCTCCCTCCTCTCCCACCCCCTCCACCACCCCACTCTCTCCCACCCCTCCACCACCCCACTCTCTCCCACCCCTCCACCACCCCACTCTCTCCCACCCCCTCCACCACCCCACTCTCTCCCACCCCCTCCACCACCCCACTCTCTCCCACCCCCTCCACCACCCCACTCTCTCCCACCCCCTTCACCACCCCACTCTCTCCCACCCCTCCACCCCCTTCACAACCGAACTCCCGCCCCCTCCACCACCCCACTCTCTCCCACCCCCTTCACCACCCCACTCTCTCCCACCCCTCCACCCCCTTCACAACCGAACTCCCGCCTCCTCCACCACCCCACTCTCTCCCACCCCTCCCCACTCTCTCCCACCCCTCCCCACTCTCTCCCACCCCTCCCCACTCTCTCCCACCCCTCCCCACTCTCTCCCACCCCTCCCCACTCTCTCCCACCCCTCCCCACTCTCTCCCACCCCTCCCCACTCTCTCCCACCCCTCCCCACTCTCTCCCACCCCTCCCCACTCTCTCCCACCCCTCCCCACTCTCTCCCACCCCTCCCCACTCTCTCCCACCCCTCCCCACTCTCTCCCACCCCTCCCCCACTCTCTCCCACCCCTCCCCACTCTCTCCCACCCCTTCCCACTCTCTCCCACCCCTTCCCACTCTCTCCCACCCCTCCCCACTCTCTCCCACCCCTTCCCACTCTCTCCCACCCCTTCCCACTCTCTCCCACCCCTTCCCACTCTCTCCCACCCCTTTTGCTCTCCCCATCTCAGTATTCCCGTCAGCGAAGCAACTGGGGTGGTATTTGCTGGTGTTAGGATAAACGAACTGCAGTTGGAAGCTGCTCGGTGATGATCCTCAAAGGAGTCTTCAAAACAAAAACTTTGAGAACAAGAAAACTTCACAAATTGGTCCATGAATCATGATGCCACACCAAGATGGAGGTAATGGATTCTCGAAGGGATCTGATCTCATCTACCATTGAAATGTATCAGTGTGAGGGGTGCCAGCAGGGGGCGCTGTATATCAGAGAACGACGTATTTACTCAATTAGCTTGTGGTGAGCAGCACAATTATGGACAGAGTACTCGGTGGCTGGAGAATGTTTGTGTCATGTTGGAACGGAGTCAAGCGTCGACCTGAACGTGTGTCCGAAGTTTAATTACTTTCAAGTACAAACTCGCTCGCCAACGGCCCCTTGTTGAAATGAAATGACGAAGTCGTCCGTGAAATATTGTGAATCCATTTCTCAGTAACAATGGCGGCCGATTTACCAGAGGTGGTGTCGTGATCAAGTGCGGCATTCTTTCATTAATTCATGAAAACAAATTTTAATTATAAACGATTATCCCTTAGTTATAAATATATCCTATTATGAAGGCCCTCTATCTGTCGGGGGTATAGCTCAGTGGTAGAGCATTTGACTGCAGATCAAGAGGTCCCCGGTTCAAATCCGGGTGCCCCCTCTTTTTTAACCAAACCCACTCACCCGATTGTTTTAAACAATCCAGTCATCGTCACAAAAGCCATCTTTGTGTTGCAAGGTTACGTTTGTCGTCGTATTTTTGTCTCATCGCGCACGTTTTTTAATCACCGGTTCTGTTAACTTGACGTGTTCGTGCATTCTCTCAGCGATCACAAGAGGGACTCAGAGGCTGAGTGAGGATGACGTTGAAGTGTTTTTGTCTTTTGTAATTTTTTTTTCATCGAGCAATCAGAATTCTAATCTTTGGGAGTTATTTTCTCGCGTCTTGTGTCCATATTTGATTTTTAAAAAATCGGTATTTTTTCGTCGTGAATTTATTTGCCGGAAAGAAAGAAAAACGTTTCGACGAATTCGTTTCGTATGAAATCTCGCGATACTTCGTTGAGGCGATGAATTAGTTTCGTATGAAATCTCGCGATACTTCGTTGAGAGTTACGATGAATTCGTATGAAATATCGCGATACTTCGTTGAGCTGCGATGAATTCGCATGAAATCTCGCGATACTTCGTTGAGTTGCGATGACGACGAGCGAACGTCGCGCTTCCTGGGTTCTCACTCGAACTTGATTGTAAATTCAAACATCAGTTTAAAATATTGTATTTCTCATCGAATCCATGTTTTATCTACTATTTCAGATGTGACAGCAAACGGTGATGTAAAGATGATGCTGTTTCACTGAGGAAGTCGATTCAGTGAAATCGTTTCATTTTAGTTCCTTCTTACTCATGTTGTTCTCTTGGAAAACGCAAGAGGGCCTTCTCGAGCTGTTTGCGCGGTTTTCGTGAAGCAAATGTATAAGGGGTATAATTGTATATCTATTACGTCCGCAAAATGGCAACGTTTTTGTACCTTTGTCAATCCCCCCTTCCCCTCCCCCTCCCCATTCCCCTCCTCCTTCCCATTCCCCTCCCCCTTCCCATTCCCCTCCCCTCCCCTTCCCCTTCCCCCTTCCCCTCCCCTTCCCCTCCCCCTTCCCCTCCCCCTTTCCCTGCACTCTTCCCTTTTGCTCTCTTACCTCCTTTCCTGATATGATCTCTCAATCCACACTTCAGCTCCTCTCTCTCTCTTTCCCATAACTGCTTTTAATTGCCTCCTCTTGTTATTATTAATTCTAATTTTCCCAACTTCACCCTCCTCCCCTCCAACCACCATCAACCGACCAAACAAGTGCAAAAAAAAAAAAAAACCCAACCAAAACACATGCATCATGTGCAGCACAAGGATATTGGGAGACAAGGACAAATCAGACTGTATGGGATTTGAACCTGGTATCTCAAAATCAGGAGTCATGTCCTGGGATGATGACCACAAACAGGCCAAACTGAGAGACAAACGATGAATGGAATCAACAGGACATTGATTGAGATATATTGCCAACTGCCATGCGAAGTAAAGGAGAAGCTGATGTTATGGGCATTTTTTTTTTAAGTATACAATGTCGAGGCTCAGATAAGAGCTAACACACAGAATGAGAGAGAGAGAGAGAGAGAGAGAGAGAAAGAGAGAGAGAGAGAGAGAGAGAGAGAGAGAGAGAGAGAGAGAGAGAGAGAGAGAGAGAGAGAGAGAGAGAGAGAGAGAGAGAGAGAGAGAGAGAGACAGAGACAGAGACAGAGACAGAGACAGAGACAGAGACAGAGACAGAGACAGACAGACAGGAGAGGGATGCACAAATTAAAGCACAAAACTGTGAAACAGAAACATTAGAAGATCTGTGGAAGGGATGGGGTGGGGTACACGGGGTAAACAAGATGGGCATTACAGGGAATTTGAAGGAGGTGGGTTTGGGGTCCATTAATGAGGGTAGAAAAGATCATGGTTTTGGACGGGGAAAGATATGAGATGGTGGTGAACAGCTGTTTTGAATACCTGGAGGGAAGAGTGGGATTGAAGAGAGTGTTGGAGTTTGTTCCAGAGGTGGGAAAAAAGAGGAGTGAAGGTGAGCAGTGATTCTTGATTTTGGTAGTTTCACCAGAAGGGGGTTGCTGGCGGACATTGAGCACCCTGCGGAAATATGGGGAGGATAGATAGCAGACAGAGTGGGGGGGGGGGAAAGGCCGGACAAGAGATGGTAGAAGACAGAAAGACCACTAACCTCCCTGCGGTAAGAGACCCAAAGATTCAGCTTCATTGCAGGAGATACCAATGATCCTAAAAGCCTTGGTTTCCACAGCGTGAAGCCGAGAAAGGTATGAGACGGGAGCACCAGCCCAAAGAGAAGAGCAGTGCTCCACCAGGCTGCGGATGAAAGCTTTGTATGTGGTCAGGAGCTCAGGTGTGCCAAGGAAGGCTTTGCACGATGGAGGATGCCCAGTTGGCAGCTGCCTTTGGAGGCCAGCTTGAAAATGTGGCTTTCCCAAGAAAGATCATGGCAGATAGTGAGACCCAAAAGCTTTAATGAAAGGATGATTAATCCTTCGTCAGGGCAAAAGAGAGGAAGTTCAGTTTCTCAAACTCCTGGGTCTCACTATCTGCCATGATCTTTCTTGGGCAAACCACATTTCAAAGTTGGCCTCCAATAGCCAGTTGTGACTGGGCATCCTCCATCGAACAAAGTCCTTCCTTGGAAAAACCTGAGCTCCTGACCACATACAAAGCTTTTGTCTGCAGCCTGATGGAGTACTGCTTTCCCCTCTGGGCTGACTCCCCAGCCTTACATCTTGCTCAGCATGACACTGTGGAAACCAAGGCCTTCAAGGTCATCGGAATCTTCCGTGATGAATCTGGGTGTGTTGTCTAATCACTTACGTAATCACAGACAGGTTGGTGGTCTCTGTCAACTACCGCCTCTTTTATGGTCTTGCAACCTCTCCTCACCCCACCCCCCAGGATGGGAGGGAAGAGAGGCCACCTCTCGTTCCTTTTGTCCTGTTGCGTCCTTGTCCGTTCAGTGTTGTAGCTCTTCCACCTCCCATGACTGTATACAAAAGAGGGTTAGCACCCGAAATGTCGGCTTTTCCTATGTTTCCCACAATTACTACTGGTTAGGATACCTCGATCATTGTGTATCGATTACATCCATTATTCTTCCTGTCCGCTTTCACATGTTGACATTGGCCTTCACGAGCATGACCAGTTCCTCATTATTCAAAGAGACAAACACCCTGATGAAGTGAATTCATTTTCTACTTTTTCAGTGAGAGTGTACATAATTGGAAAGGAGAAATGGGCGGTTTGCGGGGTGGTTCAGACAGGTGTGGAAAATGGCAACATGCAGGGGTGGACGTAGAATGATGAGGTGCATCATTTGTTTATTATTCAACAACATATAATATGACTCGTTGGGTTATTTCTTGTGCAGGGCAAAATGGCAAAAGTTCGTGAAGTTCCAAGTAGCTCCGTTTACCATCAAATCTTCGATGCTGAGGTATGCCATTGTGAATAATGAACGGTGATGACCAAGCTCTTAATATCATTGTAAGCACATTGCTGCGGCTACCAGTTTCAAACAAAACTGTTTGTTTCGCTCCCTCCTGTACAGGTCCAACTGGTTCGATCTTTGACCAAGGCACGTAGAAAAGCATCCACACGGTCACGGTCTCTCCCTCGCAGCCTGAGCTGTATTCCCAATCAACCTGCATTAACAGCAGAGGGGAGAGTTCAAAGCATTGACAATTTAAGGTCGGTAATGGACTTAGGGGCTGTATGAGTTAACGTTAATGCTTGCACAGTCCTTTTGGAGGATTGATTCCACATTCGTTTAAGAAAACCAATTCGTAGCGATACAATTTAGATTTCATGAAATAAAGTTAATGAAATACCTTCTCTTAAATGACCGTCTTGTGAGGATATGAGATTTGGCATGGCAGGTGATAATCAAATGGGGATTTAAAACGTAAGCTTTGTTGAGGAGTTCCACAGAATCCTTCCCAGTGGGATTTATTGTGCTGTGCAATTCTCCAGGAACATTGATTTCTCAAAACTCTCTGAAAATGAACATGAAGCCGCAGTAAGGGAAGTCAGAGATCTTCCTCAGACTCTCGGTGAGATGATAAATCATTGTTTGTATAACTTGCATTCACATGGCAGCCTTGATGTCCAAACACCACATGTCATGTCAGTCAAAACACGTGTGTGTCGTTTCAGAAGGTGGAACAAAGCCCTCCCAAGTCTCAAAGTATCCACCTCCATGTGTGCATTGATATGTGTGGTGTGTATGTGTCTCTGACATTTTTTGTTGCAATGCAGAAATTAAATTCTCGTTTGCCTTTTATTACTTTTATACCTTTTCAGACCAAACAACCTTCACAGGTGTGTGCATTTTGTGATGTGTGCATCCGTTTTCTTCAGCAGCACCTGCGCAAAATGCACCACCTCGATAGGACCAAAGAAAATAATAAAATCAATGCTGTCCAGTCCAGGGAAAGTGGCAGAAACATTGCCATGTCCATTTAAGACCTGCAAGCAGGACAATTTTTTTTTTAATACGAGTTGGACCACCCTTTAAGGAGGAGGCATGAAGTGCAGAAAAATGACACAATATATCAGTCTGATATGCAAGGTGTAGTTTATGGACAAGAAAGATAAAAAACCTCAAAACAAATCTGCTTCATTGGCTTCACCTCGGTCGTCTGTAACCTCCGAGGTCAGTCAATCGAGGCCCAATTTCGCCTAACCTCGACAAAATTGCAACAGAAACAGGACCTGCTCTAAACAAGCCCCAAGCACTTGCCAAACAGCATACAAACAAGCAGTCATAGACTGGTACTTATGAAATCGTCAACTTGACCTCTGACCTTGTCCAATAAAAGCTGTCTCGAGAGAAGGTAGCGACGCAAACCAGAAGTTTCTACGATGATTCTGTACCAAACCATCAAAAATCGTAACGTCAACCGAAGCAAAAATCTCCATTTCTCCACGCAATTATTTAATATAATTTTATCAAAGTCACAAAACCGTAATATTCGGCCATCCACCAACAATCTTTACATAATCCGACGGCTTAGTGAGTCAGACATGCGACGATAACCTTTATTGGGATAAAAAATAACTTTTAAACACCATCTTTATCGAAAACACCGTCAGCGCGCACACGCAAAACCTTTACGCGACTCAACGACGCCTCTGCTCGAGCGCGCTGCACCACGTGACGAGCCGTGACGCGTCGAGTGAAATATTTTTTATACAATCTTAAAACGTCTCCAAAACATCCGATTTTTACGAGATTTTCGACAACCGAGTGTTAAGCGTCCTAAGCGATCGCAAAAACCGAAGACAAAATTAAAATCGAAGTTAAAACGACCTCGTAACGTCGACCAAAGCAAAAATACTCCATTTCTCCACATGAATTTACGGAATTATGTTTGACCTCACTGTGACCTTGACCTTTGACCGATTTTGACCAAAATCTAATCAGCACGAGCCATCACCCTCCTGAATCACGTGGTGTAATTTGACATTGGTAGCTTCTTCCGTTCTCGAATTATCGTACCTACAAACAAACACACACACAAACAATCAAACACACAAACAGAGGACGGATGTCATCAATATACTTACGAAACCTTTAGATTTCTTAAGTAAAAAAACACAGACAAATGTAGGTGGGGAAAAACAGTCAATTTGTAATAAATCCAAGATGGCTGCTTGGTGCTGGTTTTGCACAATACATCTTGTTGAACATTACATTCAGCGGATATATGTGGGGTTGACTTAGCCTCTCATCCTTCTGAGGTTGGCGAAATGCGTACCAGTGCACTGGCAACAGGGGCAATTGCATCAGCGGTGCAGCCGTGCTTCCAATAAATGATAGCTTCCCAGCAGCCACGCTGCCATATGTAAAAACAGAACAGATATATGTTCTAAGAGACATACCGATGCATGAAACATGACACAACTATTATCACTGAATAAATTCTGAAGATTATGTACAACCAAAAAATCCAAAATGCGCACCATATTCCAAGATGGCTGTCAATTGCACTGCAAATATCTCTTACACAGAAATATACATTGATATTAGATTTGAGCGACATAGTTATCTATATCTATGATTGTGTGTGTGTGTGTGTGTGTGTGTGTGTGTGTGTGTGTGTGTGTGTGTGTGTGTGTGTGTGTGTGTGTGTGTGTGTGTGTGTGTGTGTTCTTCTAGTGCAAAGGAAGACAGCATCAAACATTGTGCAAAGGCTGAACCTGAGGTACAGTGAGCGACACAATGAAGTGTTGGTACAATTTGGTGAAGACCTTTCACATATTAGTATGGTGAGCTTGACACCGAATAAATCACGAAACCACTTATCCAAAATTCTCAGATGAAGGAATACCTGTAATTATTTATATGGTTTTAACATGGCTGATTATCTTCATTTACTTTTAACCATTTTGCTTACTTTCGTTAGCCTCGCCTGATACCCAATGGAGTGGAGAGGCTGTTGTAACAGGTGCATGCATGAGTGTCTGTCCGCACACAGATCTACTTTAATACACATTGTTGATTCTCAGATAGACCCTGGTGACACACTTCAGTTGATAGCTCTTTATACTTTTTTACAACACTGAAATTGGAACAGAGTTGTGTAATTTAACCGGCCTGGCAGGATGGAGGTTTCCACCCTCTCCTCTAAGCTGTCTCGCCTCGGCTGAGCTATAAACTGTTATCCTGGTGTTTCACAGCCAGGGCGATTCATCAACGTTTGTGCCGTCCTTTGGATGGTCGTTAAACGGAAGTCTCATCAGCCAGCATTAGTTGGTAGATGTAAAAGATCCCATGGTGTCCTTATAGCTATCACCGGCACCATGAGCAAATTAAAAATTCCTGCTCTAACTACTGCTCGGAAGGCAATGGCAAACCACCCAGTATAACCTTTGCTGAGGAAGCTGCTTTGGCACCATCAACACTCAGTATGGTGCATCAGAGAGAGGAAGAGTATAATTTAACCTTAACAAGTGAATAATGTACATATTCTGTGGCCACAGTAAATCTAGTTTCAACATAACATTTGCAGCATTCTCTTCGGCCTTTTGCAGCACATGCCCGATCACAGCCTTGACTTGTGTGACTGGGCATCCTTGGTTTTGTTTTGAGCTGGCTAGCCAAGTTTGTAGTCTGCAGTGTGCTGCAAGGCCAACAGATTTGACCAGTGTGTCCGGGCAGCCTTAAATAACCATCCCTTTCACGTCATGAGGCGCATAGAGGTGCCGAGGAAGTTTCATTTGGCTAAGGAGTATAGTCCTGGATGGGTTTCCACTCCGACGTAAGATACTCGAATGGCTTATTATCCCATTAATCTGGTACTCATTTTGCCGACCTTGGAAAGATGATAGGCTAAGTCAACCCCAACTGGTGTTGTTCCAACAGCTCGACAGGGGCTCAAACTCAGGACCCTAAGATCTTAAGCCAGCTACTTTAACCATTAAGCCAACACCAGGCTTCCTGGGTGGCTTTAGGCATGCTTTAACAAAGTTGTCGAGTTTATCCCTTACATTTTTATGCGTAATTAATTACCTCTGCCACCGAAGGTGGTTACGTTTCCACCCCTGTATGTCTGTCTGCCCGTCCGTTGGTTTCTTGCAAAATCGAAGATTTTTCAAGTATATTGGTCAGTCAATTTCGTTTGTCTATCTGTCTATCTGTCTGTCTGTCTGTTTATCACCTTCAGGTCACAATTTAAAACTGATCTTCACAAAACTTCACAAAGTTGTGGAGGTAGTCTCAACTGAGAAGCCGAAAGATTTTGAGGTCAAAGGTCAAAGATCATCTTGAGGTCAAATTTCTAAAATTATCATTTTTCATCGGATTGACTTGAAATTTGAACAGGATTTGCATACTGCGTCACTGAATTGGGGAACCAATTATTTTATTTTTGAGATCAAAAGGTCAAAGGCCAACTCAAGGTCAAACTTCTAAAATCATCAATTTTCAACTGAAAAATCGTCAATTTACATCCTATTAACTTGAAAGTTGAACAGGATTTGCATCGTCCATCACTGACTTGGGAAAGGAATTTTTTTGAGGTCAAAAGGTCGACTCAAGGTGAAACTTCTAAAATCAGCAAATGTCATCTGAAAAATCATCAATTTTCATCCAATTAACCTGAAAATTAAGCAGCAATTGCATTGGGCATCACTAAATTTGGAAACCAAGTATTTTTGAGGTCAAAGGTCAACTCAAGGTCAAACTTCTAAAATCATCAATTTCAATCTGAAAATTTTTCAATTTTCATCTGATTGACCTGAGCTTTGATCTTAATGAAATGGACAATTTGATGTATCCATGGCAACCTTTGGTTCAGGGGGTGGATTTTGTAAGTATCTTGCTCTGCATGACATCTTTTTCTTGTTTGTTTGTTTATCTGTTTGTGAACAAAATATCTCAAAACGTTGTGGATGGATTCTGACAAAACTTGGTGGGCAGGTTAGGTATGTAACAAGGAATAATACATTCGATTTTGATGAAGATCCGGATCTGGATACGATAATTTTTCGGTGATTCTTCACCATTGAGTGATAGGGTGAAAAACGACATAAAGCACGATATTTCAAAAAGTTGTGGACTGATTCGGAAAAAACTTGGGGGATGAGTTCATTAGGTGACAAGAACAAGCCGATTAAATTTTCGTTCAGGTCCGAATCCAGATTCGGCCAGTCAGTGGGATACAAAATGTCAACTGCTCAGCCTGGTGGAGGTGTGAACTCCACCGAGTTCCCTTCTCGTTTAACCAGAAGTTAATTTTATTATCTACTACCACTCTTAAGGAGCAATAAGATAAAACAGTTGGTGCTGTTTTAGCTCGCATATGGGTTCACATTCATGTGGAATAAATTCGCTAGTTTCTACCTTTTTCCACATGAAAGGTGCTGTATGAAGGAGGGTTATAAATTTTGCCATTAAATCATGGTTGAATAGACTTTTTTTTGTGTGCAATGTCGAGGCTCGTTGAGTAGCTAGAAAACAGAATGGACCAGGACATAATTAAATGAAAAGAACATTGGAAAGAGGGGATGTGGACTGGAGGGGGCATACAAACAGCAGAGAGGAGGGACAAAATAGGAGACATGGAAGAAGGAAGACTATGGGGAAGAATGAGAGCAAGGGGATGGGGAGGTCAACACAGGGCATGAACAACCTGAATACAGGCACTAACTCTCAATCACAGAAATGGAAGGGAAAACTGGGGAAATAGCAAAAATGGAGCAAACAAACAAAAAAATGAAGTGGATGGTGAGGAAACTGCGGGAAACCTGATAACCTGGAAACCCAGAAATACGTGGGCATACTGGCAGACTGTGTGCACTTTGAAGAAACCTGGGGAGGTAGGTGGGGTTGAATGGGGACAGAGCACGGAAGGGATAGAAGGTACAAGATCAGTAGAAGACAGAGAGATTATTGACCTGTCTGTGATGTGAACGTAAGAGGCCCAGATACTCGGCCTCATCATTGGAGATACCAATGATTTTGAAGGTCTTGGTTTCCATGGCGTCAAGTTGAATAAGGGGTGAGGCAGGGGTGCCTCTCCCCAAAGGGGAGCACTGTGCCTTGACGTAATTCATGAGATACCGAAACGAATACAAATTTGAAGTGTTTTTGTTCAGTCAATGATACTATGTACTAAATAGGGATTTAACACGTCTAACCCTATTTGTGAATTGTACCATACAGAGGTTTCAATGCCTAACAGATAAGCTGTCCAACTTGATACCTGTGTCGGTTTGTGTACACTAAAACATATGCAAGGGCAAACCAAACAAATTATCTTTTCCTCTCTCCACTTTTTCTTGTATTTCATTGTAAATTGACGAGCAAACAGTCGTACAATGACAAATATTTGTTGGAAAGATTTCCTTGAAGACAGCAAATCCGAAGGCAAGTTGAACAAGTTCGCAATTCTGAAATATTCAAAGCCAAGATTATAAATACACAGCCAAGAATAGCGAGTGTTTTTTGGGCAAAGAAACGAAGCATGTTTATGTCCACAGGATGTTGAGGTTGAGCTCCGACAAGCTGGACACAGTCTTATGGCCAGTCTCGCAGAGAAAGAGGGGGATATCGAAGGAGTTTTGGCCATCATGGTCAGAGAAAAACACCTGGAGAATTGGACCTTTCAGGTACTAAGCTTTTCTTGTGGCTGTGACACTTACCTTTGCAAATGTTGTTTTCTGTCAAAAGAACCATGGGTAAGGAAATGGGGTGTTGGCTGGAAAAAAAGTAAAATTTTGAACGTGGCCAAAAGGGTGGATGTACTTATTTATGGCTTTAAAAAATTGCACTAGCTTGAATAAACTGGAGCAATGAGTTTGGCAAATTCTAACTGAAATGTAGGTCAATGAAATGAAAACTACTCTGAAAATATGAAATCTATGTATGGCATGGCAGGAAGAAATCTTGAAGGTGAAAGGATTTTGGGTTCTTTTCTTTACATTATTAGTTTGGAATAGGTCTGGCAGGATACCTGAAAGGTACGCACACTCGCCTTCAAGCTGTCTCGCCTGGGTTTTAATCCCGACCCAGCTAAAAACTGTAATCCCAGTGTTTCACAGGCAGGGTGATTCATCAATGTGTGTGCCGTCCCTCAGATGGACATTAACTGGACGTACTGTTTACCCGCATTAATTGATGAACGTTAAAAATTCCACGGTTTCCTTCGTGAAGAATAGGCGAGCCATCACTGGCACCATGAGCAAATTACAAATTCCTTCTCTAACCTACAGAGGGCACTGCATCAGCAGCAAACCTGCGCCCCTTCATCCAATGATGCTAGTCACAGCCATGTGGCGTATACGAAAGACGAATAATAATAATAATAATAATAATAATAATTATAATAATGAGTTTGGAATCGACGTAACCTGAAATTATGCCAGCGGACATGAACGTGCGAGTGGAATAATGGTGCAAGCAGGGAAGGGAGGAGGACTTACCGTCCAAAGAGTACATTCTGCAAGGAGACATTTACATCAGGCATTGCAGGGAACACGACCGAAAAGGATCAGGTGTGCAATTGCCTCATATGCATTTTTACAAGCTTAAACCACGTACTGTTTTCTCGATTGAAGCGCAGTTTTTGTTTTAAAGATTTGAAAATCGAACAATGTTGACAAACCTGAACCCTACAGTTCATTCATTCATTCATTTTGTATGCAGTCTGTGGCTGCTGGTGGCATCATTGCTGGGAGTGTGGCTGTACCACTGATGCAGTGCCCTCTGTTTCCAGTAAGCTTGTACTCATTTTGCCGACTTCAGAAAGATGGCAGGCTGATTCAACCCACCTTGTGTTATTTAATGGCAGGACAGGGGCTCAAACTCAACAAACACCTGAAGACCTTCAGCCAGCTACCTTAACCGCTAAGCCAACACCAGGCTTAACCCTACATTTATGCATAGTCATAATTGTGCTTTGAAAGCAATGTTCAAACACCATAATTTTAAGACCAAAAGTCATCATAATTCAAAGTAAACTGATGTTTTTGCCCTCATGGCTTTAATGAGTTGGATAAACTGTCCTGAAACTTGGTGATAAAAATCCCTTAAAGCTGAAGAACACTTGAAAAGCGACCTGGTATTATAGAAATCCTAAATACAGTATTGATTTAGGCCAAGTTGCTATTTTCCAACTTCCGTAGTGTCATTGTCCTCAAGTGAATGGTACAGTAAGGAAGGGTGTTAGACTTATAAAAGTAGACCTGATCATGGAACGACTGTGAATTGAAACACCAGATTCGGTGGTGTAATGATCTGTGTGTCTGCTCTGAGTCTAGGATGTCAGTGGTTTGTACTCTGGCCAAACCACTGACACATCAATGACTTAAAAAATGGAACTTGCTGCTTCCTTGCTTGATGCCCAGCATTTATACATGATAGAGCACTGATTAATTATAGGTTGGCAAACATTATGCATGCTTGGTGGGCCTAATGGCCACTCCTGTGATGAAGTTCCTTCTGAAGGAATTTATATTCTTACCAAGCACTACTGCTTTCTTCATTTTTCAATATTGTGCTTCTGAGCACTTCCTTATTTGAGCGAAATACTGTAGGTCATGAAGAAAGTAAGACTCCGCCTAGCAGAGCCATGACTTGAATCAGATTCGATATCCTTTTGTGAAATGCTATATAATCTCCCTGAGGGAGACAGCAAGTTGGACATGTTGAACAGCATGCTTAATAGTCCAGTCATTTTAACTTTTAATTGGAACAAATTACAACAGAATTTTTTCCACCACAATGCATTTCTTTGAGGTCCCCAAAACAACATACTAAAAGTCCCAAAAAATCCTGATAGGGGAAAGACGGCTAATTTGCATAAATCCAAAATGGCCGCCAAAATTCAATAATTTGGTATAATGTGACTTGTAGAAGGGCAATTTGAATGTTTTAAAGTTCTAGAGTGGGGTTTTTGCCCTTGGGCTTTCATTTGGAAAAGGTTACAATTTGATTTGATGACAGGTTCATTTGCATATTAATTAGCATATTTTCAAAATGGCCGCCGAATGCATATGCTGATCCTATTATAGGCTGGTTTTAATTATAAATAATCTTTAAATTAATTTTTAGTTAAAGAAAATCTCTTTACTTCAGCAAATTATGGCACCAAAAGAGTTGCATGGCATGATGATATAAAGAGACCACTAGAAATAAGATATAATCATCTGATTTAAAGGGGAGCTTCAGTATATTGTGGGTAAGAGGGCGCTATAGCAATCATAATTATTTTCATTTAAATATGGGAAACTCTATGAAAACTAACAACAATCATTTCAAAGAAATTTCAACCAAAGAAGTGCGACACTGTTTTTACTTGAATTTAAAATTTTACAATTTTGTATATGTTATGAATGGATTCGGTGGTTACTGGATGATTAAATATCGAAGTATGGTGTGGAATGTACAACAGCAATCATATAAAAGGCATTGTAGAATCATCAGTCACCCTGTTATCATACAATATTTAACATGGACAGTGGGCATTAATAAAGCATCGATGTACATTGAAAGAACTCTTTATCAACTAAAATGTCACTTCTAATTAAGTATAAAAAAGTCAGTCACTGTTTTCTTTCTGAGTCATTCTTACATCAATTAAATGTATGCCCTGTACCTTGTTGAAAGACATGAAACCTGGGCTTGGTGTCCACATTTTATGAATTATTGCAATAAAAGGATTACAAAAATTATAATCTATTAATACCACATTTTATTTTTATTAATTCAAGCCACTTCTGATGCTCCCCTTGAAGTCCTGCCCCTGTAACTATACTTTGGTTTTTAGATTGCCCTTACTGTAGGATGTCTGTTCTTTACACCTCTTGTGCAGGTAATATCTATCAATTGTTACTTAAGTCTGGTGCTTCAGAATTCCTGCAGCTTATTCCTCTGCATTCTGGTGACGACATGTGCACCTGTTTGTGCTGCATTGAGTCTTGCAGCCACAGCATATGACATTCAGTAGTTCAGCTGGTGCTGGAGATTTGTCAGTCTGCTTAGGTAGATATTTACCATCTACGACATGCCAGCCCCATTCTCCTGGCTTCATAGTTCTGTTTGTTCCTTTCCACTGCATTATCTGGAAATAAACACGAAGGCTGTGATAAACGGCAGCTGCAGATGTTGGTGGCAAAGTTTGGGGCTCCACGTGAGATTTTCCCTTGGAGATTTTCTCACAAAACTTTCTGTAGCGTAGAGCGTCGAGTCGTTCATCTCCACCACCATACAGGGATACAAGTGCCTTTTCTCCAGCTACCACCAGCTCATCTTTTGCTGCTTCTACAGAGTTGAAGACCTCAGCTTGTTCACGGAATTTTGCTTTCTTTATCTCCTTTACAGCTAAGCCTTTCCCCAATCCAAATGGACGTGATGTCACATCGCAGCCGAGGAAGGCGTGAATGAAGAGGATATGATCACATATGTGAGGGCCTAGTGACCCCTTTGTTTGCTTGATGCACCATGATCTGGTTTGTTGTGGAGCTGATTTCTTTGACTCAGATCTCAAGAAAAGCTCGTGTGCATTCATTTCAGCATGATGAAGCAGAAGAACTAGCAAGTCTGTGTCATCTCCTATTACAACAGTATCCTTGCTTCTGGCAGATGCAACAGCTGTCTGCACGATAAGGACATCAGCATCGTCCTTCGCATGGTCAACGCTGCATCCTGCTCTTTCCAGTTTGTCACTTACAAAGCATATGAAGCGCTGCTTGTTGGCTTTGTTGTTCAGAAACTCCTCTTTCTTAGATTGGAGAACCATGCCACCTGTGAAGTGCACTTCAACTCCTGCACAATTTGCTGTTCTCCTAAGGTAGGTGGCATCTTTAATCGTTGGATCATCGCTATATCCATCAAACACAATGGCAGCAGGACCATATTTCTGTGTCACATATCTAACATATAGCTGGCTCACACTCTCAAAAGTAGATCCTCGAGGCCATGGCACTCTATGAAGCAATGCTCCGCCATCAAGAACGTACTGGACATCTCCGCTGGGTTTGCGTTGCTCTTCTGGCACAGCTTTCCAAAGGGTATCCGCAAGGACTGCCTTCTTTGGCTGCAGAGGGAGACAAGATGATTCAAACAATGCAGGGGGGTAACTACAGAGTTCATACTGGAACAGAGATGGCACATCTTGGTAGCGGCCTTGAACAGTAATCAGTCGCTGAAATAACAGCTGGGGATCTACAGTAACAGATTTACCCAAGACCTTTACAGTTGATCGTGATGCTAACGTGACTGCTTGGTCAGCTTTGCGGAATTTGAAAGCTTCTACAGATTTGCCCAACATTGAGGAGAGAACCTTTTCTCCAATTTCTCTTGATCTTTCAACGTTGACTCCTTCCTGGGCTGTCATGCCATTAGCTATGTTAAACAGTGACTCATTCTCAACAAAAGGGGACCTTTCTGTCAGGTAGTTGATAAGCTGAAAAAATACAATAAAAATATATTGAAATATTGAATTTGGTAGCCATCTTGGATTTATGCAAATTAGACGTCTTTCCCCTATAGGGATTTTTTGGGACTTTTAGTATGGTGTTCTAGGGACCTCAAAGAAATGCATTGTGGTGGAAAAAATTCTGTTGTAATTTGTTCCAAGTTTGGCCAAATATGAGGCTAAAATGACTGGCCTATAAGCTGGAGAACAAGCAAGGCGTTGAGTGTAGAACCTGAAACTATAACGTGAAGACCAAAAAGCTACCAAACTGTCTGTTGTAAGGGAGCAATATGTGTATCACTCTGAACTCTTGTTGGGAAGTGCCATTGATAAATAGATCAGGGCCTTACACTCCATCCCTTGTTTGGGGCTGGCAGGGGAGATGCAGGAAGCCTCACAAGACGAGAGCTAAACTCATTAGCCATGCATATGTTTGATTGAACCATGATGAAGTTAATTATGCTTTCCAAAAGTTGCCAGAAAAGAGTGTATGATGGGCAATCAAAAAAGGTGAGTCATTACAAGCAATTGAAAACATTTAAGCATCTTTGGAGGACATAACAAAGCATTTACAGAGTGTATCAACTAGGGACATTTCTGCTACAAGTGTTATGAAAGTAGGTATGAACTTTAGCCATTCAGTGTGGATACATCCTCTCTTTTTAATATGTACCCCCCCCCCCCCCCCGCTGTCAGATTATATGCCTCCAACAAGAAACCCAAACCTCATCTTCAAACCCTCTTCGGATATGTCATTTCGCTTATTCGGAGAACACATGGCACACATCGCATCCATCATATACCAGTTACGCTTCGTTTTAGTCTCATTATTTCCAGTTCAAATGAAACAAGGTGAACTTTTCAACCGATTTCTAACTACGATTGATTCTGAAAACTCTTCATTTCATTTGGAAGCTTTGAAATGATAAATATGCCTTCATTAAATTTTCCTACTCTTCCCATCCTACATTGTAGCAGTTCACTGTCTTTTCATTTGACTGACGGAATAGCCTGGAGGTATGTGCATTCACCTCTGAGCTGTCTTTGAATCTCAGTTCAGCTATAAACTGTCACCCTGGTGTTTTGCAAGCAGGGCAAGGCCTCAGTGTCTGTCTGCCGTTGCCTGAATTTGTGAAGACATTGCTTCAGCTACACAGCCATGCTTCAATAATTCTGCAACCAACAAGATGAATTCAGAATTAAATCGCAGTCCAATATGCACTCTCTAACAACAACTGTGTTGTCATGTCAGTCTCCATACCTTGCTGCAGTTTATTTTACTCACCATAACCTGTTCATCTATTCTCTTCCACTTCATTGTCACTGCATAATCTTTTCACTCTATCATCAGGCTCTTCCATGAGCCTTGATGGCCTGATCATAAACTTCACATTATCTTGTCATCAAATTGTCATCAGAATTTTGCTTTATCATATTCATATTCAGAGACAGAGTGGTTGCAGATATGTCAAATCAAGAAGATGTTGAATTATGCACACACACACACACACACACACAATAAATAAAATAACACACACACACACACACACACACACCACACACAGCACACACACACAGCACACACACACACACACACACACACACACACACACACACACACACACACACACACACACACACACACACACACACACACACCCACACACACACACACAAACAAACCCATAAAAAATAAATAAAAATAACAAACACACACACACACACACCACACAGCACACACAGCACACCCACAGCACACACACACACACACACACACACACACACACACACACACACACACACACACACACGCACACACACACACACACACACACACACACACACACACACACACACACACCAAACTCTGAGTTTTCATTGTTTTCAGCCCCAAGCCCAAAGGAACAAAGACAACAGCAGTGTATGCTTCAGCCAAAAATCTAAACGACAAACAAACATTATTGGAAGTTTTTGAATGAACATCCCCATGCAGAAAAATGTAATATAATCCAATCTTTTGCTCAAAAGAATGAAGAAACTTTTGGTTTCAAAGCTAAACTCAGCTTTAATGCGAAGGGGAATGAAAAATACCCCATTGTTCTCTGACTGCTGCCGAGGGTACAAGCCGCTAAATTGAACCATGAAAATTCATGTCTCGTGGAATCAGAATGAATGGACTAATCATTTAAAAATCACATCTCCAAAACTATCATGGTCTTACAGGAGCCATTACCATTGTGCAGTGTGTGTGTGTGTGTGTGTGTGTGTGTGTGTGTGTGTGTGTGTGTGTGTGTGTGTGTGTGTGTGTGTGTGTGTGTGTGTGTGTGTGTGTGTGTGTGTGTGTGTGTGTGTGTGTGTGTGTGTGTGTGAGATATGCATTTTCTCATTTCGCTGATGATTGAAAATTGTTCATGCTACGTTTCACATATGAATGAAGCAATGCCACAAATTCACTGGATAATGTCATATTCTGTCAATGGGCCAGCAGTTATGCTCTATTGGTTGATGCCACTATTATTTGCTTCTCAGGATTTCCGTGTGTTGTGGGAGCGTGTCGCACAAAGTTGGGAAGCGTACCGTGCCCGAATCCGTGAAACAACCCAACTCTTTGCACAGCTTGAAGAGATGCGTGCTATGAGGGTAGGTGAAAAAGAGCCTTGAGACAGACTTGTGAATACCAGTCTTACATCTATATATTACTAAAACTTTCATCTTGTATGTATGTGTGTATGTATGGATGTATGTATGTTTTTTTTTTTGTATACCTTGTCGAGGCTCGTGTGAGAGCTGACACACAACGCACAGCAAGGGGGGCATGAGACAAGAGGGGAGGGAGCGGGAAGGACAAAACAGTGGGGAACAGAGACATTAGGATATCTGTGGAAGGGAGAGGGATGGGATGGGGAACATGGGGAATAGAAGATGGACATTACAGGGACTTTCAGGAAGGAAAGCAGGGAATTTGAAGGAGGTGGGCTTGGGTGGATTATTGGGGGTAGAAAAGATCGAGGATTGGATGGGGGTGGTGGTGAACAGCTGTTTTGAAGGCCTGGAGGGAAGAATGGGAATGAATAGAGTGAGGGAGTTTATTCCAAAGGCGGGAAAAAAGAGGAATGAAAGAGTGAAGGTGAGCAGTGATTCGTGATTTTGGTAGTTTTACCAGAAGGGGGTTGTTGGCAGACCTTGAGCGCCCTGCGGAAATATGGTGGGGACAAATTGCAGAGAGAGCAGGGGGGGTGAGGCTGGAGAGGAGACGGTAGAAGACAGAAAGACCATCGACCTGCCTGCGGTGATTGAGTGAGAGGCCCAAGGACTCAGCCTCATTGCGGGAGATGCCAATGATCTGAAAAAAAAACATACATGTTCCCAAAATACAGCCAAAATGGTATAAGAAAGCGCAGAAATGTTAGGGCCATCTTACTCACTATTCACCTGCGGTGCGCAGTATCAAGTTTCATTCAAATCGGGCAACAACAAAAAATTATTTAAAAATAAATTACCGATTCAGTCAAGTACTCTTCGGGATTATTTGATCATTGCAAACAACCTCAGCGGTATAGTTCGCTGGAGTTATCTTCTTTTTTTTCTTGAAATGATTTTTTTCATCAACCGTTGTCACAACAGGTACCCAACGGGTTCACGGGTCATTTAGTACTATATATTTATTATGTATGCATGTAAAGAGGGCATGTTGAGAAAAGAAAGGAAGGGGAGTGGAGGATGATGGAGGAAGGCTAACAAAAGAAGTTGGGAAGGAGAAAAAAAATCAGTAAGAGAGAAGGAATGGAAGACGCATGCAAGGACAGTTTGGGGAGAGGGAAGCGGGTCGTTGAAGAATTGTGTTGGTGAGTCAAAAACTATAACATATTTGAATGTGATTATTTTACCAATAATTTAAATTATCTATACACTCATAAACTGAAAAATGTTAAAAAGGTTGGTGTTTCTTGGATTTTGTACAAGGTAGTACAAGGAACTTCAATGCAGGAGGAGGCCATGAGAGATTACGTTGATCAATCCCATGTAATCATGCCGACATCTTCATACTCTCCCATCGTCCATTGTACACTACTTACAGATACCTATCCATCTCAATTTTAACACTCTCCACTGATTCAACTGTCACTATCCTTGCAGGGAAATCATTCCATCTTTTCACCACTCTCTGAGTGAAAGACCCCTGCCCTACAACCATTCTAACTTTCCTCTTCTTTACCATTTAACTTTTCCCCCTGTGCTATCAGTTTCCAGGCATTCTGCTAAAAAAAACTCTTCTGTATTTATTTTCTTCATACCCTACATTATCTTAAACATCTCCATCAAATCCCCTCGTAACCACCTCCTTTCTCATGTCAAAAGTCCCGTCTCTTTCAAACCTTCCTCATAGTTTAGTCTAGATACGTCCAGGATCAATCAACTCGTAGCTGAATGCTGAACCCTCTCTATGGCAACTATTTCCTTCCTCAGATGCGGTGACCAAAACTGCACACAATATTCTAGATTTATCCAACCCTTCTTCCCATCCATGGTACACTAAATCCTATGGTGAGGCAGTTGAGCTCAAACAACTTGCCCTCTCTTAATGGAAGGCTATTCTGACTGAAGGCAATCTCACTGCATTTCAAAAAGTCCACAACAAGTGTGCGTCCAATCTCAGGAGAGAAAACAACATCTGTCCAACCTGAAAAATGACCTTTCAAACTTGTCTCTCTCCTCTAAAACTTGGTGGTGCATTGTTAACACTGTCTTTTGGGTATGCTCCTCTTCTATCCCTTTCCCTCTCTTCAAATGGCACCACAGTCGACTCTGCTCATGAGAAGGCCGAATGCCTTAATTCTGTGTTTGCTTTCAGATCTTGTGTCCCCAACCCCACACCCAGGATATCTATCCTTCCCTGCCACACCCAACTGCTCCTGGACTCTGTATCATTTGCACCTGAGAAAGGTATTTCACTCCTCAACTCTGACTCTGCTACTGGACCGATGGCACAAGCTCACTTGTCCTCAAAAACCTGCTCTGCTACTCTTTCACATCCTCTCTCTGTCCTTTCACCGTGTCACTTGCATTAGGTCATCTTCCATCTCATTGGAAATCTCCCAACATCACTGCACTACATAAAAAGGCACACAACTGATCCCCATAACTGCAGACCTATCAGCTTACTTGCAATCATCAGCAAGGTCATGGAATCCATCATCGCAGTTGATATTGTTACGAATTTGGAAATTCGATTGCACACAACATTCAGGTTCCTTTAGTCAGCTATGTCGATAAGTGCTTGTTCCCTAGATAGCTCACCTTTCATTGTTTAAATGTTCAGAAATCGATTGAATGCGCTGCGGATCGATTTCATAGTTAGGGAACGAACAATGGAGACATCCTCGCGACGAGGTGAGTCTGGTCGAGTCTTGCGAGGTAGAGGGGGCGAGTGCTGTGAATGGGTGCACGCGGAGCTTGGGGGGTATGGAGACCCCGGGAGTGCTTGAGGTAGCGCAAATCCCCAGCGTGGTCGTCCCGGTGTGTGTGGTTACGAGTGTGGCGCAATACGTGCTGGAAAGCACGCATTGCGTGAGTGAAAAGGTGTTTAAGGGGGAAGCGCCGTGTGTGAAAGCATCCGCGTGTGTGAGGTCGCGGTATGAAAGCGAAATGGCAGTTGGTATGCGAGAGGGCACAACCGCGTGTCCGAGTGTCATGGCGAGGTGTATGAGCATCGTGGCATGTGGAAGTTTGTGCGTGAGAGTGCGACGACGATGGTGCCTGATTGTGGACGAAGGGTGAGTAGCGGCCGTAGCTGCATTGGGGACTGTGCTGGGTTTGCACGGCAGCGCGCGCGGGGTCCGTGCCGTGCAACGCACAAGGCCGCCATGTGCGCGCCTGCGGGAGTGAAGCCCGGTCCGTAAACGCACGCGGTGGATTAGCCGATCCCGCGGATGGACAGAAGGTAGGCTGGATAATGGATTTGGACCAGACGGGTTCTCCACACAAGCCTGATTGTAAAGCTCCGACAAGCAGAGCACATGTGTTCGCGTGGGGAACCCCTCGAACGTGGGGCTTGCTTTGGAATGCGTAGTGACGTCGTGGCTGCATGGTTGAAATCCGGCAGAAGGGAATCCCTGCCGGATGTTACCGTCCAAGAAGG
Organism: Eptatretus burgeri; assembly: GCF_056783735.1. Lineage (NCBI taxonomy): Eukaryota > Metazoa > Chordata > Myxini > Myxiniformes > Myxinidae > Eptatretus > Eptatretus burgeri. The sequence goes on from NC_140974.1 coordinate 60,020,675, forward strand.
GACGAGGTGCGCGAAGCGCAAGCAGCTGCCATGACGTCACAGAAAAGAGCGGAGGTTGCGAGTTGCCATGCTGGTGGGTGCATGAAAAAAAAAGCAAGCCTCGCTTCTGGTGAACAGGATTCCTTGGGCAAGGGGTGGAAGACCCCCCTGTCTGGGGGCACAGGAAGCACTAGTAAGGGGGATGGGTTAGAGATAGTTAGACCGGCTTCATGGGGACATGGGTTGGTTGTTCCACATGGAGACCGTGGAATGGATTAGTTCGAGGGATTTTAGTTCAGATTTAGGAAATGGGAATTTTTTGGATTTTTGGAGACATGGACAGACTGGAAATGTGTCGTGGAGACGTAGTTTAGCTACGTAGAGTAAATGGAACATGCATTGATGTAAGGGATGACGAGGGAGCACGAGTTAGCTAGGGGATTTAGTTAGAAGGATGGCAGTATAGAGTGTTGGTGTGAGTTGTGAAATGGAAAGTGTATGAGGAATGAGTGTAGGACAGTGGGCCCAAGTGTGCGAGTGGAGTGAATGTGGTATGCATGGTGCGAATGACTGGTTGGGGGGAGGAGTGATTCCCACCCAAGTGACCGCGGGGTCAGTTTAATGTTCGCTAGTGGGTAGTCAAATTTACTAAAAGGAGGTCGTTTTGTTGTTGGTGTCAAGAGAAGGCACGGAACCCGTTTGGAGGGGTGCAAGAGTTCATGGACCGGCTGGGAGTGTGGCTGTGGAAAGTTGAGTATTTGTTTAGAGGGCACCCCGGGCACCGGACTAGTCGGCTAGAGTAGGCCAAGGGGCCAAGAGGGGCCGGGGTAGTGTAGTGGGCACGGGTGACCCGTCGGAAACGGGACTCGTCGCGCCAGAATGCCACGGGGGCAGTGTAGTGGGCACGGGCGACCTTCGGAAAGGGACCCGGGGCATCAACACACCACATGGGCATTGGAGGGGAGCAATGCCAGAGAGGGCAACCCCCGCGTTTACAGGGAGCAGCTAGGCTTGGAGGCAGCCTGCGGGCCTGGGGGTGCCATGGTTAGAGTTCGGCAGAGGGGGAGTTCCTGCCAGTTGAGCCACGCTGCCCAGCCAGGAAATTGTGCGAGGGCATGAATGAACATTTGAGGGCAAGGCCCAAATTTAAGACGGACACCAACACAGGTAACGGGAATCATGGTTTTTAGAACCAATAGTTTAAAGTGTGAGGTGTTTTTGGAAAGCCCCGGGATAGTTTCAGGTTAATGGATGTTAGGGTAGATAGGAGATTTACCGCTTCACACCATCCATCCCTTCGCTCGTTGTCGGCCACTGGATTCACCTTGGTAGATCGCTGAACTCTGAGGAGGCCATTCTGAGGCTTTGTTGGGCCTCGAGACAGGATGCTAGTCACTCCCTATTCCCCTCCAGAAAGGGAATGTAGGGGTTGGGAGTAGGCTAGGTTGACAGGATAGGTTAGCCGGACAATGACGATAAAGGGGGTTGGGGAAACAATTATAAAAGGGAAATAAAAATAATAAAAATAAAGAGGGGCAAAATTTTGTTGTGTTTTGTGGCAAATTAAGGGAGTGGGTATGGACAGAGACAGGCAAAGGCGATAGAGTGGGGGGAGACAGGAGGCGAGGTCCGAGCCCGCCTTCAGAGCGGCCGGCACCACCGCACTCACTCCAGACCTGATGGAACCACACCAAAGGCCGGCCAGCTTCACCTGCCGCCTGTTGTGCTGCAGCGGCCTGTTCTGCATGTGCTTGCCTTGCCATGCCTAGTTTGCCTGCCTCTGCCATGACCCCATGCCTGCTAGCCCTTGTTTGCGTTTGCCCCTGTGTCCATCCATCACCATGTGCGCCAGGACCATCCAGTTTTGCAAGGACTGCCCTGCAGGCATCCATCATGCATCCATCATGATGGATCCATCATGTGCATCCGTGCATCCACCCGTGCATCCATCATGCTCATTTGTGTTTTTGCTACCATCTCCATCCATTCCCCTGCATCAATGGACTTTGAAATGACTTTTGCCTTTCCTCTTTCACAGATCACAAGTCCTGGGCCATGGTTTAGTTATGGATAAGTCACATGAAAATTGTAAATACGTGGAACCCCACCTGCATGTTTGTTTTAGCGCCGGCAATTTTAGTTAAGTTGTCCGAATGAGTCAGAGTTTGTTTAGGTAGTTACGCAGCGCATTAGGTTATTTATTTTTGGGACACATATAAAGAAATATCGCACTCAGGGATCCGAAGGTAGAACGTACTAGGGGAAAACTTACACATGCTGGTCACACGAAAATTTGACGACTCGGGACGAGTCTGTAAAAAAGGGAGGGGGTAGTGTTACGAATTTGGGAATTTGATTGCACACAACATACAGGTTCCTTTAGTCAGCTATGTCGATAAGTGCTTGTTCCCTCGATAGCTCACCTTTCATTGTTTAAATGTTCAGAAATCGATTGGATGCGCTGCGGATCGATTTAATAGTTAGGGAACGAACAATGGAGACATCCCTCCCCCTGTTCTGCGAAGAGCAAGAACCACCCTGCCGTCTCGTGACTCATGATGTCAACAACTCCCTCCCACCCGTGGCTGAGTGGGGAATGGAGCACGAGGGCATGAGTCACGCCGGGATCGGGGGAAGGGTGGGAGAAGGATAAGGACGAGATCCTTTTTTTGTTCTTGGTTAGTAAGCTTTTTGCTTCGGCAGAGAGTAGTCGTTCAGCAGACCTTCGGGTCCTGTTTGGCTTGGGTTAGGGTTGAGGCCTTCAGAAGCTTTTTGCTTTGGCTGGCTCAGTGAGCTTCGTCTGAGGCCTGGCTCGGGAGGAGGCTTTTTGGAGGCTCTTTGCTTTGACGGTTCCATGAGCTTCGGCTTCTGCTTGGCTCGGGAGAGCTATTTGCTTCAAGCTGCCCTGTTTGGAAGGAAGTTAAGCCGGTCGCTCGGCTCAAGCTGCGAGTGGTGGCTTCTTCTTCTCGGTTCGTGGAGCTCTTTTTTCTCAATTTTGGTTCCCGGCTTGGTGCGAATCATCGACCTCTTCGTGGAGGTGGTTCCTCGGGGAAGCGACGCATCGATGGGAAGGATCGGCGCCTCGTCTCACCAGTACGTGTTGAGAAGCGTGGGAGGTAGTTCCTCGGGGAAGCGACGCATCGACGGGAAGGATCGGCACCTCATCTCACCAGCACGTGTTGAGAAGCGCGGGAGGATTCGCGGGAGCTCGGGGAGGATCGCGGCTCGGCGATTGGATCCAGCTCGCTCTCGCTGGAGCCCGGGTCCGAATCACTTGAAGACCACACAAGGTGGAGAGGTTCGAGATAGGTTCTGGGTTTCAGCTCACCTGTCCTCCGAGCTGGAGCTTGTTATTAAGGGCCTCTGCCACCATTTCTTGGGCGTGTGTGTGTGTGTGTGTGTGTGCGTACATGTGGCCGTGGGCCCGTCTAATAAGTAGGAACTGCTGTTAAGTGCAAGTGACTGTACATAATAAGTAGACGGTTGTAGTTCTTTTGTCGTGCTTTAGTTGCTTGTATAGGTGCATACGTGTTTTGCCTTGTTTAATTGCATATGTGCTTTATTATAATAAATGTCCTTGTGTGAATGTAAACCTGTTCGTTGCGTCCATTCCCTCATTGAACTGCTCCATCTTGCACTCGGAATATAGTTGGTTTTTAAATAGCCCGTAAAGTCATCGGGTCCGGCGAGGTCTGGCGATAATACCCGCTCAGTTATCCCAGAACAGAACGGACCGCTTAAGTGGTTCGTGTCCAAGCAGGCCTTCGCCGAGGTACGGTCCCTCGGTAGGTTACCCGCATGGGTACTTAAGTATTTCGATATTCGGCGATTGACCCTATTTTGCGCGGGTAGAATATGGACTGGGCCATGGTTGGATTAAAAACCCATCCGTGACTGGTTTCTGGCATTGTTCCAGAAAGTCACGACTGGATTGTCCGTTCGGTGGGCGAAGCGACCGCTATTGGTTAGACGTGGTCGTTCGCACGCTGACGGGCGGGAAATCTACAACAATATGTAATCCTTCCTTTTCTCCAACAACATCATCTCAGATCACCAATTTGGTTTCAAACATGCTGCTTCTACTCACACAATAATCGAAGGAGGCCCTCAATGTCTGACATGAGATCAGGGCCATCTCTCTGGACATATCTGGAACCCTGCCTTATTCTCCAAGCTCTCCATCTATGTCACCCAAGACCAACTCCACACTTGTCTTCCTGACTTCCTCTCCTCTCTTAGCCAACGTGTGGCTCTCAACGGAATTCTTTCATATCCTCTCCCTGTCAAGACTGGGTCGATTTGCCATTTGTCTCTTGGCCAACCCAGGCAAAAATTCCTTTCCTGTAGTAATTCCCTGCAGACTACTGTAGTAGGACCTGTTCCCAACAATAGTATATAAGAGTACGACTCTCATATACCTACAGTTCTAACTTTAGCATTTTTGCCTGAGAATGACTCCACTCTCTGCCGTGACATCTTTCAGACAGACAGGCTGCAGCCTCTTCGATCTCTTCAGACCTTGAAAAAAAATCACAAGCTGGTCAAACACTTGGAATATTTCTTTCAATCCTGACAAATCTCACACTCTCACTCCCTCTCTCCAAAAGGACCATCTCGCAAACCATCCTATCTAATTTCTTAACAATCCTCTTGAGGAAGTTCAGTCATTCAAACTACCGGGTCTCACTATCAGCCATGATCCTCTTTAGGCAAACCACATTTCAAAGTTGGCTTCCAAAGTCACCCACCAACTGGGCATCCTTCATCGTGCAAAGTCCTTCATTGGCACACCTGAACTCCTATCCACCTACAAAGCTTTCATCTGCAGCTTGATGGAGTGCTGCTCTCCCCTCTGGGCTGGTGCCCCCCACTTCACATTTTACTCAGCTTGACGCTGTGGAAACTAAGGCCTTTAAGATTATTGGAATCTACGATGATGAAGCTGAATTTATCACTTTGCCATCACAGACAGGTTGGTAGTCTCTGTCTTATACCACCTCCTTTCCGGTCTTGCACCCTCTGCTCTTTCCGTGTCTTGTCCCCCCCCCCCCGCCCTTTCTGGGTTCTTCAGGGCACACACGGTGGTCCACCATCAACCCCTTCTGGTGAAACTACCTAAATCCAGGATCACTACTCACCTCCACTCATTTGTTCCTCTTTTTCCTGCTTGTGGAACCAAGTTCCACCTTCTCTTAAATCTCATTCTTCCCTCCAGGTCTTCAAGATAGCTGTTCACTACCATCTCAGATCATCCCTCATCCAAAACCATGATCTTTGCTACCATTGTTAACCCTCCCTCATACTCCACCTACTTCCAAGTTTTCAGTCTTCCCTCTGAGAGTTTCCTTCTGTATCCATCTTGTTCACCCCATGTATCCTCTCCTGCCTCCCCTCCCCCCAATTCCTCCCCACACCCTTTGTTTGTCCAAGTCTGCCTCTATCTTGGTCTTCAACTCTGCTGTTGGTGTTTCCCTTCTCTCTCAACTGTTCTTTTTGTGCTGTTGTGTCCTGATCCGTTCAGTGTACTACTGCTGGTCCTTCCACGAGCCTCAACTATGTATACAAAAAAATGAGGCCTTACTAAATTACTAAACTGTGTTAAAACTACCTCCGATTTATAACTTATCCACCTATGAATATAACCTAAAACCCTGTTTGCTTTACCTATAGTTGCCTGGCACCGTGCTATCTTCTTACCCCTAAATCTCTTACCACCCCCACATCCTTCTCCTGTGTCATATGCTCTAATATTGCCCCCTGCATCATGTAATCTCTATTTTTATTATCCTTACCCATCCCCAGCACCCTACATTCCTGATGATGAACTGCATCTACAAATATTTTGCCCATTTCATTAAAGTATCTCGACTATGCTGAATCTGATCAACCCCCTCTCCACCAACTGAAGTTAGTCACAAAAAAGAATAGCCTTACCCCTAAACTTAGTGTCACTGCATATTTGGAAAGCTGACTCTTGACAGCATTGTCTAAATCATTGATAATAAATTGTGAATAATAATGGTCTTAGAACTGATACACGAGGTACCCCACTACTTATATCCTCCCAGTCGGATATCGTCCCACTGACAGCCACATTTTGCTTGCTTTCACTAAACCAGTTTCCAATTCAATTGGCTACTCCACCAGCTACTCCACAAGCCCTCACTAACATATTTTTGAGTATCGCATTCGTAAAACCTCTTGAATGCCCCATGTAAACAATTTGCCGGTATAATGATAGTCACACAACATCAGCAACTCACACCAAATGGTAGTTTTGGTCCATCACACTTGTGCAACCATACCGATACGTGGGACTGTGACCACCATGACAGGTCATTGCTCCATCTTCTTTCGTCATTCTCGGGAAAGTTCCACTAATGTGGTGATTAAAAAGTATGAAATTATTCGGACCCGATAATTACTGCAGAGTTTCAAACATTCAGAGTTGCACGTAGTGGCAGCCATCAAATTCGTTGGCAATCAGTGATCTTTTTATTATGAATGTTGCAACCTTGCTTGGATAATTGCATGAAACTTTTTAGAATGGGAGGGAAGTATAATACATGAAAGTTTTCAAAAATTTATGACCTTACCAAAGTTGTGCCAAATTTTTCTACGACACCAACTAGTTTTGGTTGATTTTGCTCTGTTCGAGCCTCAAATTTTGCATAACAGTTCCTAATTTGGAGGTTTTATTAAATGTTATTCCGAGTAGATATTTACAACCGATAGTCATTGTTATTCATCAGATATCAAAGGCATTTGGAGAGTGTACAGAGAGGCTGGTCAAAGCTTCCTTCCTCACACCCAGAGAAATTTGGATTTTCATGGACAATGAAGCCATGGTGAGTGAAATTACAAAGTACATCAGACACACATTATAACTATGTCTTCATTGGTTCATAACTTCACCTCCACAATTTATGTCAGACACCTTCCTCAGGCCCAACACCTATTTAGAGTCAATGTCCTGAGAGTACCTCAAAGTATTGAAGTTGGTCACAAAAGATAATAAAATAGGCTTGAGAATAGAAGAGTTAATTTGGCCCATTATGCCTGTGGTGCTTCTACATTTTTTTCTGCTTCACATAGACACATTGAGTTGCATTTCATTTAACACACTTTGATATATACATCTCATTAACTTCAAACTTTATTTATCTCTGTTTACCTGAAGGAGAATGAAGATAAAATACAAACAATAAAGGAAAACAAGTCGAGGTACATTGAAAGTACACCACCCCCGATGCCAAATAAATAAATAACAAATCCTCCAGTGCATGACACTGCCGGGGTGCCTTTGGCGCCCTGCGATGCTACCGTGCAGCACGTGGAGACGAAATTTGGAGGAGACCCTCTCTCCTACCTATCACCACTCTTCCCTCCACTGGGGCAGGATATCGACACGGCACGTCACAGCACCACAGCACGAACATGGCACGACAAAGCACGAACATGACATGACACAGCACCACAGCACTAACACAGCACCACAGTACGAACATGGCACAGCACAGCGTCACAGCATGAACACCGGACAACATGAACACGACATGAAATTGCACCACAGCAGCACAAACACAGCATGAAACTGCACCACAGCATGAACATGGTATGACCACAGACGCAAATGGCATCCCAGGAAAATATGAAACCGGGCAATCCTGTAATGTACAAGACACTTGGTCAGCTTGCGACCGTGCTACAAAGCATTCGTCACCCATTTTGTCCACAGTGTCCGAGTGTGCCTGGACATTTCTGCTTGAGTATTATGTCTGATTAATTAATTAATACAAAATCTCTCCCTTATAAACCATCAATTGAACGGAAAAACAAAACCTACCAATCTGTAGTGAACATACAATCAGCGTTTTCATCTTCACTTACCCTTCCACCATCTTCCTCTGAATCACTGGCACAAGGCTCAAAACAATACGGCTCCACAATTGCCCCAAAAGCGATTCCATTACTAATTTTGTCTCCAACCGTTTCTTCAAAATCACACTGATCAGTTTCAACATACTGAGAACCTTCAGAGTTGCCAATGACGGTGGAATCAAAATCTGAATCCGAGCTCGAAATACACTGTTTCTCTATGCAAGCCGCCATTCGGATCAAGGTGGGTTCAAGGTGTGACGTCACTGGCGAAATCGAAAATTGACACTCTCGGGATTTTTTCGACACTTTGTCATTTTCAGAAACATTTCAAATTAGACTATGATTAATGATTTGCAATGGTTTTTAGAAGAAAAAGAAATTTGCGTTCGGGTTCCCCTTTAAAACTGGGTGTCCCATCAGCTGGCATTATTTTCTGGACATGAAATATCCCACAGTGTTCTTCGCGAAGAGTAGGCGAGCAATTTCCAGCACCCTGAACAAATTCCAAATTCCTGTACCTTCAATCAAGTATCCTGTGAACGAGTGGCTGTCCAGCATTTTAACCTCAACCAGGAAACTGCTTGGGCAGAACTGGATGCACTGTATAGAGCATGGTGCACAGCCAGACAGACCAAATAATTTCTGTGGAGGCCACCACATCTTGTCGTTGGGCATCCCTGATTGGATAAGAAGCATTGGCCTGTTGGGTTTCCCATCTGTATCCCTGACTCATGCTGTAGATGAATCCAGGTTCAAAACCCCATATGCCATGTGTATTTTCCCATTGTGATCAACTAATTTCTTTGCAATTAATGTTGCATTACACTGATGTCTACTAATGTCTTCCTCCTGCACACTATTTATGCACAAGCTTCTTCATGAACCTTATATCACCCTAAACAACAACAGCAAAAAATCACATCAGGAATTGCTGGGAAGTTTACTGAAGAGGCATGCAGTGCTTTACGCAGAATATTTTTTTCTTCTTCACAAGTGTGTAAAATAACGAGTTTGATAACGACCAGATCTTGGAGGGGAGGCAAGGACAAAGTGGTCAGCTAGGGTTCCTCACTATGAGGTTAGACTTTGTCCAATATTGGAGCGCAGTATCTGCCATTGCTAGGTGAAGTATTGTTGCACAGAGATCAGTTGTTTATGAACTGTACAAAACATTTTTCACTCCTCTGATGTAAGCAGTCTTTTTTTTTAAAGTGAGGCAATTACATATAATTAAATTCTTTTTAATTTCCACTGTAGCACTGATGAAAGCCCATGTAATGAGGTAAACTTTTCATGCGATTGCATAAAAATTTGGTAAAGTTTTCCTGTAATGATATCAAGTGGGCAAAGTGGCCTACCAACTTTTTAATGACCTTAATTGCGAATATTGCATGTTATGGTGAAAATAGCTGGGCTTCCTAAGTTATCCCTGTGAGGCGTAAAATGCAATTTTCTTTTTTTTATTGATATTGTAATTGTAACTACTTCCATAAACAAAATGGTGCTCATTTAAAACAAAATCTGTTCTCATTACTTATGGACTACCTTGCTCCGACTCCTCAGGCAAAGTGGCTAAAATGGAAGTTTCAGAGAAAATAAACATCTGCCATATTTCCACCTCGAAATCTTGGGTTGGCAGGATAGGATAGCCTAGAGGTATGTACACTTGTCTCGAAGCTGTCTCGCCTGGGTTTGAATCCTGACCCAGCTATAAACTGTCATCATGGTGTTTCATAGACAGGGTAGTTCATCAATGTATAGACATTAAACTGGGCTTCCTGTCTTTTGGCATTCGTTAGTGGATGTTAATGATCCCACGGTGTCCTTTGAGAAAGGTAGGTGAGTTATTGCCGGCTCCCTGAACGAATTACAAATTCCTGCCTGGACTGCGGGCAGCAAGTGGACTGGTCCTCTTGGAGGTTCCTTGACACTAGGTTACACTGTATCCTGTCTCAGAGTGTAGTTGCTGAGTAAGCAGCAGCTCTCACACTATAAGCAAATTCACGTAGCCAGCTTGTTTCTACGTCTTATGTAAACGACCTTATTAGGCCACGGAAGGCAGCAAGTGTGCCGCAGCCAAATAAATTAGAGGTCTTCGATTTATATGTAATTTTTCTTTATGCGGGCCACTTTGACATGATCTTCCCTAATTCTTATTTTGTTTTAAATCTAGTATAGTTTTCTAATAACTACTCTTTTATTTTCTGTAGCACATTTTTTATGTTGCCATGGTCGCACCAACATCCCATTTGCTAAATCCACGTGGATGTTTTATTCACCCATGACACTTGGTGAAAGACATAATGTTGCGAAAGATGCTCTGGGAAAATATTTAACAACAAATCAGAATAAAAAGGATGGCCGGCAAAAAGCTTGCGACTGAGCAATGCTTGACTTAAGACTTAGTGCATTCAGTTGGCTAATGGCTAAACTGAGCTCAGATGTGAGAACACTAATGGTGAGGCCACCTGCTGCCATCTAATTAATCAGAAGTCCTTTTTGTTTCCGTCGCATGGGTGAAAGAAAAAAAAATTGTATCCATAGTCGAGGCTCGTGGAAGAGCTAGTGCAATGAATTGATCAGGACATAATAGGATGTAAAATGAACAGCAGAGACAAACGCAAAAGAAACAGTAGAGAGAGAGAGAGAGTGGGGAAACACCAACAGCAGAGTAGAAGGTCAAGATAGAGGGAGACTTGGACAAACAAAGGATGTGGGAAGGAATAGGGGGCAGGAGAGGATGCATGTGGTGGAAAAGATGGATACAGAAGGAAGACACAAGGAGGAATAACTGGAAATTTGAATGCAGGAGGGATTAGGGTGGGGTTAATGAGGGTAGAAAAGATCATGGTTTTTGATTGGGGACGATCTGAGATGGCGGTGATCTATGGTGTATACGCTGTGAGGTGATGTTTAAAACGAACTGAACAAACTTGCTGTCATTTCTTCTGTGGAGCTCGTTAACCAGTGCTTGTTAGCAAACCGCTGGGCATTGGCACGGCTTACTTTGCAACTGCTGGAAGGAGCTGTTTGTGGTGAGGCGCGAAACCATGGCTGTTGGCAGGACCACCTCACCACCTGGCGAGACGCACACCTATGGACTGCTCTCACCTCCTGTAGGTGAGTCAAAATATTCATTGAATGGTAAGATCTGTTGGTGAATGGCAATGCTCATCAGAGTCTATTCCAACGAACTTTACATGGACACGAAGTCGGGACACGTGTCATATGCAGGGTATATATAACGGCACAGCCAAAGCAATTGCTATTTGAGAATTCTGAACTGGAGTCCATGATTTCCCAGCTTAATTTCCTGGTGGAGCATCGTGTGAAGCTCGTCCGTGACCTCATGTAAGTTGACTGTTAATTACCACACATGAGTGACTGTAACATTATAGAGTAAAGAAAAAAAGTCCTGTGGTTGTTGCATGATCATCATTTTGAAAATGTTATATTCACATAATAGTTGATCAAATAGGACACAATGCCACTCAAACAGAATGAACCACACAGATGTTAGGGCCATATACATACTACGTACGTAAAATGGCGGGGTTTTTGAGATTTGTACACCCTCCTCTCTGCTCCTCCTTTCCTCTTCTCCCAGCCTCCCTTTCCTTTTCTTTCTTTGTTAATTTCTCATTCCCCAGCAATGCAAATGTAATTTTGGAAAATGGGGCTTTTACAGGACACCGAAGGCATTTTTCAGATTTAGAGTAGCATGAAAGCCCTTGCATGTGTTCTATACCCTTCGTTCGCCACTACTTATTTCCCTTTTCACTTGATGTATTTGCCAGGAAAATGAATCCACCAGAATTCAGCATAGCGTTGGTGTCATCCTGGCATTCATCCATCGAAGAAGTCAACGCAGTGATCGGTGAGACGTTTCTGAAGGGCTAATCACACGAGTACTACAAAAGCACAGCATGTTCTTGCCACCCAGACTCCTTTTGTGTGAGCTCACCATCCTACCTTGCAGACAATTTGCACACCAGCCTTGTGAGCAAGATGCGTGTTAATTGTGACGAGCTGAACTTCCGCTGTCAAGAGGAGATGAAGAGACATCAGGTTTTTGAAACATGGTTGATGTACAGTATACCACTGTTGGTTCATGTGTTTTTAATGCCATACACTGCTTGTCTTCTTCTTTAATAGCCACAATGATTCCAACGTTCTTGTGTGGTTGGCTATGGGAAGCTTGACCCAAGTCTTTCACGAACCGGCTGGCCAGGTTTGACATTCAACTAAAGTTAGGGCAGGAATTTGGAATTTGGCCATGGTGCCAGCGATTGCTCACCTACTCTTTGCAAATGACATTGTGGAATCTTTAATGTCCACCAACTAATGCCAGCAGACGGGACACCTAGTTTAATGTCTATCCAAGGGACGGCACACACGTTAATGAATCACCCTTGCCTGTGAAACACCGGGATGAAAGTTTCGCTGGGCCGAGATTCAAACCCAGGCTAGACAGCTGAGAGGCGAGTGTGCACACCTCCAGGCCATTCTGTCAGCCCATCTCTTTCACTGCTTGTAAAACTATAAATAATTTAACTTCATTATACAAGAAAACTGAGACATTGGAGGAGGACACTTGGCCCATCATGCCCGTGCTTTATCCAAATCCCTGTTAACTTCTGCACAATGACACTGCACAGCGATGTACAGATGCCATTCTGAGATTGAGGTTCTGAGAACTTAATCTATTCATTTGAAATTTATAGATTACTCACGGGTACTTCCACCTTCTGGGTGGGAGTGCCCTTCTCGGCCCACTCTCTTGGACAATGTGCTGCAGCAACATAATTTTGGAATGTATTTTTAATTTTTTTAGGAAGATATTTCGCCGAAATACTAAGTAAGCACCTCCTGAATATACTCTGAAAAAATTGTGTTGATCTGCTTAAGGGTATCTGAGTAGTTCCCAAACAAACAGACCAACATAAACACAGAAACTGCTCTGTTTTATATATTCAAAGTTAATTTATAAATTTGAAATTTACTTAATTTGGAATTTGTAGATTGATCCATTGGCTGATTAAATTTATAGATAACTTAATCTATAAATGTAATCATTGGATCTTTGATGTACTAACACCATTCTTATTATTTACTTAATCTCACTTGATGTCTAAATCTCTTTTGTAATCGATTTACTCATCCTATTCATTCCTTTGCATGGGTATTTATCCAAGTATTGGCACACAGTCACTGACTCTTTTCAAGAGATACGTCGTACTGTGGCGCCTTTAACCTTCACAACCTGAATTCAGACAGCACAGCCGACTTTATGTCTCCACTCAAAGGATGCAGCATCCCCTGCTGGCACTGCCCCAGTATGAGAATTTTAGTCAGATTCGACTTGGAAGCGAGCACTCCCAACTGAGATATTTTGCCTTCTTCCTTACTTCCTGAATCTCCAACATCTGTTGGAGATTTCTCATCCAAGGCCTAACCAGGCAGACTCAGTTTATCTTCTGAAATATGGCAAGATGCGGTGCATTCAGGTCCATATGTTTTGCATTGAAGCCCATATGTTTCACCATATGTTTGTCATTGGAGATCAAGGAATGTTAAAACCGAACAATTATTCAGTAGAGGTTTCACGCAACGTGCTGATAGTGTTATCGGAACCGGGTTAATGCATTCATGCACAAACACACATTTACAATTACTCGTGCATACTCATGACTGCTGGTCTTCCTGACTCTCACAAATTGTTTTATTGCTGTAGAACATTGGAGGCAGGAGGGAGAAGGCGATAGGGGACTGGCTGTTAGTACTGAAAAGGATGAAACACATGAGAGGAAGCTAGTGAAGAGATAAAAAAAAGTGTTCTTTCTTAGTGCTCATACTTTCGCATAGATTAACGTCATTGTGTCAATGGCAACTCTCTTCCAATGATCACTCAGGGTTTTCCTAAGGAAGCATGCTTGTTGCATTTTCTCTTGCTGTTTTCTTCAAATGTCTTTTTTTTTATCTTTGAAAGTGGTCTTGAAGATGTCAAACTTTTGCTACATTGTTCAATATCAAAACAACCGCCTGATGCTGTCTCGGTAGCTGCCTCCCCTTAAAAAAGTTTGATTAATGAGCTGGAATATCAGTTGTGGAAGCAGTAGCCTAATGGAAGAGGACACTGGACCAGCATTTTGGAGGTTGTGGGTCGAAACATGCCTGAAAAGAGGTAATCCGCTCACCTCATCTGGTGCTCATAACAGTTCACACTTTATGGTTGACTCCTAAAGCTCAAAATTTGTGATGGGCACCAAATTATGAGGATAATTTCAGTGCTACTCACATCTCCCAAAATGATGAGCATTGAAATATATGATTGGTACTATGTCAAATACCATTTAGTCCTATCGAGTACAATGTGCTTCCTGTCTCTTTCCACATGACTTTTAAAATACCCCTCCATCCCTTTTTTCAGTCAGGTACTTTATAATCCTGCATTATGCAATTTCATGACCTCAGCATGAGCAATGAGATAGATATCTTGGACTCTCTGAACATTCTTCCTGTGCAAAACAGTCTACACTAAGCCCAGTCCTTTTTTTGACAAACTCTTAACCCCTTATAAGGCTTTTTGAGAAGTCAGTCGTAGAGTATGCTTGCTCACTCTGGGCAGTTTTGTCTTCCTCATGCCTGTCTCTGCTCGACCCAGTGAAAAGTAAAGCCTACCGACCACACTATCTGTATTCTCTACAGTCTAAAGGGAAGCAGGGGGCTTTTGGCCTCATATCTCATCGTTGAAAAGTTTTTGGTTTGCTCTCGACTCTGTTTGAGATTTATTCAGCCTGGGGCAAAATTATCTGCTTGTCACCCAAAGAACTAATATAATGGCAATTTCCTTCTGATATTTCCATGTGGTTCACAACATCTTTTCCTATTGAATTCATAACACTTCAAAACTGATGTTTAAAATCCCCCAGATAGCACATTCCCCCTTCATGGCTGGTGTATTCGGTAATTCATTGGGAGACATTAATTTTTGATTTGTGAGCTTGATTCAGGTTTTTTTTTCACTTGTCTGATTCATATTGCTGATGATTAATCATTCCATTTTAAAAAAAATACAAAATCAAGGTTTGAGGAAGGACTGAAGGACAAAATAGATGGAGACAGACAAACAAGGGATGCGGGTACGAATGAGGGGTAGGGGATGGGAAATATGGATAAAAAGCAAAGTCTCAGGATGGACAAAAAACTGCAAATTTGGAATGGGCGTGGTGAGGTGGGGGGGGGGGGGAGACGAGGATAGAAAGTATCATGGTTTTGGATGTTTTTTTTTTTCCCCACTGTTTTTTTTCCTTCCTGCCCCTCTTGTCTCCTGCTCCCCCTTGTTGTATTTTCTGTATGTTAGCTCTCATACGAGCCTCAACATTGTATAAACAAACAAAAAATAGGGCACTAGTTTGATCATGAGCCATTGTGATCTTTTTTGGGCAGACCATATTTCCAAATTGGCCTCCAAAGCCAGCTGCTGTCTGAGCGTCCTTCGATGTGCAATGTCTTTCCTTGGCCAATCTGAGTTTTTGACAACTGACAAGGCCTTCATTCGCAGATTGATGGAGTACTGCTCTCCCCTTTGGGCTGGCTTTCCTGCCTCACACCTTCCCCTTCTTGATGCCCTAGAAAGCATAGCCCTTAAAATCATTGTTATTCCCTGTGATAAAGCTGAGTATCTCGGGCTGTTACTTTCACATCGCAGACAGATTTGTGGCTTCTCTGTATTCTACCTCCTCCTTTTTGGTTTTGCACCCTCTGCCCTCTTTTGGCTCTGTCCCTCCCAGGTTTCTGCAGGATGCACATGGTCCAGTAACCCTCTTTTGGGTAAACTCTTTTTGGGTAAACTTGTCAGTTGTTTCTTTTCCTTTTCTGTTTCATTCCTGCTTTCCCCTTCCTCTTCTTGCTGTGTTTCATTCAGCTTGCGTATCGCTTGTTCACCCCAATGTGCCCTTCTCCCCATCCCCTTCCTACCACTTTCACTCTCACTTCTACTTTGCTGTTGGTGTTTCCCCCTTTCCATTTTGTTCCTTTCCATTCTGCTCCAGCTCTTCCATGAGTCTCAATCATGGACACAAAAAATGTTGACGTCATTGATGCCGGGTTATGCAAATGAAGCATCCTGCTTCACTTTGCTTCCTGGTAAACACCATGTTATGTGGTGTAAATGCTTTGCATTTCAGATTATTTTGTCTTGCTGATTATGCCATCAAGACAAAATACACTAGGTATAGCTTGTATAACCATACATTTTGGTCTTGGAGTCAGAGTGCACGTGTATTGTTTTGACAAGCTTTGGGTTACCATGTACTTTGGTCGTTAAGCTAAACTACCATAGTTTAGCATTGTCATAATGTTTTGCTTTGATTTGTTTGTTTAAAAGCAGGCATTTATCAGTTGAGAAGCATGTCGAAGATTGAAGCTTAACTAGCTGATCTTGCACACTTCCCCTTGGGAGTTCTTGTCTTTGGTAACTTATGGAGAGATCTGTCTTCATTCATTCCTTCCCATATTTTTTGGGCTTCTATTTTGTGTTCACTTGTAAGCTATATGATCGTCTGTAAACAAAGAGGATCGATCCATTTTCTTCTTTTAAAGTTGTTGATTCTCCTTTTAGTCTGCTCAATTTTGATTTATCCAATACTTTTTAAACTTTTCTTTTCTCTCCTCCATGCCCTAAATTAAGAAATTAAAATTTGAGAAAATAAAAGAAACCTAAGACGAGAAAGCATCTGAAAATGCAAAGTCTGTCCACGTCTTCTTTGCATTCGGATTTCTTCTTCCGTATACTAAACATGACGAAAACAGATAAAAAAATTACCCCCGTGCGGGAGTGACGGTCATCTCTGCGAGAAAATATATAGCCTCCTGAAGGTAGGGCAGTTTTTGCAAACTTTGAAGTCACGTGACGCGAAAACGAAAGCGAATATCGAAAATCCGGCCCTATCAAAATTTAGATATTCTCCCATAGATTTATATGCCACAATCAAATTCAAGATCGCTTAAGAAATGGCGGAGGAGATAGAATTTGAAAATCGTCATTTTCGCAACTTCAAAGGCCTCGTGACCTTGACCTTGACCTTCGGTGACCTTGAAAGTCATACCATCGTGTACCTATCAGGATCACTAATGACCAGATCTCCCACTTCAACTTCGTTGTGGACGGACGGACGGACGGACGGACGGATCGTCACCTCTCCTCTCAACACCAATATTATTAGGTCATGCTCGAAGAGATGACCTAAAATGGACGCTTTTAGGTGACCTTGATCTTTTGACCTCAAAAGCAATGGGCTTCAGTGACATAATTTGTAAACCTTGCTCAAATTTCAAAGTCAATCATTTAGAAATTGACAATTTTATGCGACCTTGACCTTTGAACTTTTTATGTTAAAAAAACAACAATCTTCTTTCAGCTTTTGATTGGTGAACCAATTCAGTGACCTAGTATGCAAATTCTTAAAATTTCAGGTCAATTGGATGAAAATTGACGATTTTATGTGACGTTGACCTTTGACAATTTTACAAAATTATTAACTTGTCTTCTCCATATCTACCCATATAAAACACAGTGTGTATTTGTGTGTCCCCCTTCATAAGGACTATTTGAGTCGGGTTTTAAAAGCCAATCTTTTAACATGACTGTGTTCGCTACGGTCTATTTTTCAGGATAATAAAAGCTCGAAAAACATTTTTCATTAACATGAAAGAGTAATTACGTCTCTTCTATTGGAAATGTAGATGGTGACTTTGCACCAGGTTTTGACTTTCTGTTGGCCTCAAGGGCGATCTACGGAAGCGTTTAAAAATAACATAAATACAAAGCACAGGGAGGTGAAATTCACTGCACGTGATGTGTCATGCACACAGAGTAAGACCAGTGTTCATTTATGTCCAGGGATGTCTCATAAATAAAGAAGATATCAGCAGACCTGACGCTAGGCCGAGGCTTCACACTTTGGCACGCTCACTAGACTGTGCTGCTGAAACGAAATGTCCCAGAAGATAAACAAAATAGGTTAACATTTGTACACGTAGTGTTTTAAAACAATGTTTTTTCTTGCTCCGAAATATCTCCGAATATTTCGAAGAAAATAATTCCAACCCATCATTTTTGACGGGCTTTTATACCAGTTTTCATAATAAAAGCTGGGTTGAAAATTTAATAACAAAATTGCAACAAACTGATCTTCCATAGCCTTCTGTAATACGCTCATTACCATTTGCACCATAATAGTGACAAATCACACAGGATGAATCAGTTCCTTTTATTTAATGTTTCAACACACAGCGAGTTCCTCCAGTTTATGATGGCATGACAGAAAAATTAATAAAAACACAACATGATGATTAATCATCAAGAAAATGTAATACATCATTCACCCCCTTGTTCATTTGATTGATCCAAACAATCACGGTTTGTTTTCACATGCACGCCTTGTGTTGTTCTTTTCTACAATGAATACGACTGATGGAGGATCTTACAATGTACATAACACGAAGGACAAAAGCACCATGACACTGTGGATAAAATAAAACGGGCAGGGAGGTCAAACCTCTGTCTTTTACATCACATGCACCGACCATGTGCCTAGCACTCTGGGCGATTAGACGACACAAGCCACATTGCAATTAGAAAGCCTTTTTCTCTTACACAAAGGCCACCCATTATTCAGAGTTGTTCTTTTTGTTTTCCGTTGGACAAGCTGTAAAAAATATATTCATTTGAAGCAAAGGCTGAAGGCACTGGGCTCTTTAACATATACTGTGGCCTTTGTGCTCTTTTTTGTGTAAAAGGTTGTTTCTCATGGTGTCAGTGTTTTCGTGGAGATTCATTCCACAATTTGGGATCAAGTTTTTTAAACCTATCCTTGAAAATCATAGTGAACGGGATAATCCCATGCCAAAATAAATAAATAAGTAAACTGCCCTGTTTTAGTCCAATGCAGGACAAGGACATCCCCCATTTCACATTAAGGGGTATTTAGCAAACTCACCATGCATCATGTCTTGTGCTGGATGGCATGAGTGAACAGCCACTTGATTCAAATCAACACTAGCCAGTAAAGGAAATAGCGGCTGGGAAGGAAAGAGTTCTCGGACGAATCATGTCGGGATAAAATTATTCCATCGTCGCTGCTTAAGTGCAGGTGTTGGCATTTGGGAATGCTAAGATGCAGTTCCCAGAGCACCACCCATGCAAAGATTGAGTCGAGGTCTCTTTGCATTGTTGGGGTCTCCCTCATTTTACAGATGAGCTTCACATCTTCGGCAAAGAGCAGGCATTGGCTGACAAGGTGGTCGGACGGGTCATTCATGTACATTTTTAATAGGAAGGTACCAATGATAGAACCCTGAGGGACCGCTCGGTGAAGGAGCCCTGTCAGAGAGGACACTATCAACAAGGACCTTCAACTGCCTGTCCTGCAGACTTATGGTGTTAATGCTTGACAGGGCACCTGCCACCATGGTAGGAGAGACCTGGAAATCCTACATCGGCTGCCCTCTGTATCGCTGCTCAAATCGAGGGTCTGTGGGATGGAAATCGTGTTGATACACATTTTGGAAGAATATTCGGAAGGCATCAGCAGATTCGACGATCGGCGAAGCTGGAATACGAGAGTCTGTTCAAACACAACAGAAGGCCAGAAGGAGACGTTTGATGGGACATGCACGAAAAAAGCCTTTTTATTGTCCTTAGCATTTACATAGTCGTTCCTCGTGTTGTATTTTGCTCTCTCTGGTCAAATCTTGACTGAACTATCCAGTCGAGACCGTGCTGCTTCATTGATTGCTGGCTTGTCCATTTTGATGTATCTCTGCTTGAAGCTTGGAGGTTTGATGGAGTCACCCACACGTACAATGGATACAAGCATGGTCACTAAGACCAAAGGGTGGGAGTGATCTGATGCTGGAAATGTTCGAAGGATCATCTGATAAAATAATGTTGAGAGTTGACAACTCTGCTCCTCTGTGTAATCTCATCAGAAAGAGAACATGTTGGAAGAGGAGATGGTTCTCACCAAGCGAGAGCAGCTGAAAACAAATGAAATCAGGGGAGAACATGAACCAGTTGACCAATTAATGTGAGCAGCATTAAAGTCCCCAAAAAGGAGGTGGTGCCCAGGGATTCCGACGACAGCATTTTGGTGTGTTATAAGCAAATTATCTGAGTTTGTAGAACTGTTGGGGGGGGGGGGGGAGAGGAGTGGGGGTATATACAGGTAATATTAAGGAGGTCATGAATTCCAATTTTACATGTGATGGTTTCGAAAAGTGATCAGGTTCAGATTAACAGGGACACCTGGATTTTCCTGTGACTTTATGTACATAAGGACGCCGCCACCGATTCGACCATCAGCGCAGTCGACTCTAAAAATATGGTACTCGGGCATACTTAACTCAGAGTCCCGGATGCCTGAGTGGTCCCACCTTTCCGTGATTGCAAGCACATCTGGTGACGTGTCGGCGGCAACTTCTCAATGCTCATTAATTTTATTGCAGAGACTTGACGCATTTGTGAGCATGACTTAAAGGAAGGACGCCACACCAGCTATGGTACTGGGAGCAGATGAGGCGGTACGCCGTTTTTTTGAGAGTTGGGTATAATGTTGGTCCTTGGAATGTTACTATAACATCAGGGAGCAAAGTACTTTGTAGGTGTGGGTGCACTGGTGTTAACAAGTAGAGCCTGGCATTTAATGTCAGGGGATAGCGGAAGTGCAGCCAAGATGGCTGTGGCAGGGTCTTTCTCAGCAGTACTGGGTATGAGACGCAGCTTTGAGGAATGGGGTGGCAACGTTGATGCTCTTTGTTCTGGTTTTACATACATCAGCTTTGGAGTGTCAGGAAATATGACAACCCGATGGAGTTGAGATCTGATGAGCAGGTATGATCGTCTCAGGACGGTTTCTCTGGCTCCTTGGGGATGAAGTTTGACCACTGTTGGGCGTGGGGGCTGTTTCTCCAACCAGCAACCACTCCGATGAAATTGAACAAGTCGAAGGCTTGCCGTGTCCTTAAAGATGTTCTCCAGTACACCATTGACAGCCGACATCTCATACAAAATTCTACTTTGCCCATCTACCTCTGCCGGTTCAGGGAGGTTGTTAAAAATATGGTTCCGAGAATGGGTCAAGAAGTCAGAGCAACCCTCCACAATAATTTGCATCAGCTCCCAGCATTGCAGGGCTGAATCCATGAGCACCATGATGTCTTTGCTCACCTTTGACAAGGACATTGAAAAATTCGACCATTTCGATTCAATGTTCAAAAGTCTGAGATCAAAGGTGTCAAACTTTGTGCAAGAGGATGTAAAACTAAAATCGGGTGACAAGTTAAGACCGACGGCTTACGGAAGCACTTCCACTACTTTACATCGGAAAGCCCATTCAACTTCACAGGACAAAAGTTCATCACGCAAGGTATCGTATGTGGCTTGGGAGGTCTTACAGCCAGGGCATGACCAGAAAAGACTGGGGTTTCAAGAATACCTGTTATAATCCGCTCTAGTCAATTTGACACATCTTGGGTGGAACCAGAACTGGCATTTAGAATACTGTATGGCACTCATATGAACCGTTTTGTAAGTCAGCACAAACAGATGTTGAAACAGAGTTTAACAAAGACATTAAGATGACGAAAAACACCGATGTCCGCACGCTCGGGTTGATGTCCGATGTCTGTAGGCTCCGGGTAAAGATTGGTGGGAGAAATGACAAAGGAGGGCGGCCTCTGGGTAATCTGTGACAAGTAATCAGGAATGAGTGGAGCCTCGCCCAGAGGCCTCATCGAGGGAGGAAAGTAGTCCATTGATTTGCAGCGAGGCGCTGAGTAAGGTTTCTGCAGAGAATCAATCGTAGTTGCTGAAAAACAGAGTCCTCAAAGGGGAACTTTGGTTGCAGACCAGCAAACGCGATGTTAAAATGACTCACAACACGTCCCGTCGATCATCGGTAGGATGCAGCATGTGGAGTTTGACATCAGGGTTTCAAGATATCGTGCTATATATCGTTTTGGGCCCAATCTCTCAATGGTGAACAATCATTAAAAAAAAATTATAGCATCCTGATCCGGATCCAGGTCTTCACCAAAATCACTTGAAAAATTAAAATATTCTCGTTTCCGGATTCAGATCTTCACCAAAATCGAATCATTTGGTCCTTGTCACACACCCAACCTGTCCACCAAATGTCATCTGAATCCGTCTAGTACTTTTTTTAGATATCATGCTATGTATCATTTTTGGCCCTATCTCTCAATGGTGACGAATCACATAAAAATTATAGTATCTTTTTCTGGATCTTCACCAAAATATATTCAATTAGTCCTTTCCACAAACCCAACTTTCCCACCAAATTTCGTCTGAATCCATCCATAACTTTTTGAGATATCCTGCTCACAGGCAGACAGGGCTGAAAACATTGCCTCCACCAATATCTTATGCGGTTTCAGAGAAATAATTTTTATCGTATAAATTTATGACATCAGTGGTGTCGGTAATGAATGGATGAACCACTCAACCAAACAGCAAGCTCAATTGGTAGACAATGGACAAACACATGTAGTATTTGGGGTTTGAATCTGGGTCCTGAGCATCATGAGCAATTGCTTCAGATATGATAGCTTAACAGGTCAACACAGTCAACACCGTTATGATAGCAACTCAGGGCACTCTGGGTGTCAGCGATGCCATCTTTATGACGTTGCTTTTCGTTCCACACTCATTAGGTAATTATGCTCCCAACTCTCACCTGGAAGCCAACCCATTCGGCCAGGTAAAAATCGAACTTCCCACCTCCTAGACTAACAATGCAGAGCCAATTGGCATGGTGATGGTTTAAATTGCCTTAAATGAGGAAGAGGGATTTGGGATGAGCGGTTATATGTTGGTCCATGCTAACAGAGAGAGAGAGAGAGAGAGGAGAGAGAGGAGAGAGAGAGAGAGAGAGAGAGGAGAGAGAGGAGAGAGAGGAGAGAGAGGAGAGAGAGGAGAGAGAGGAGAGAGAGGAGAGAGAGGAGAGAGAGGAGAGAGAGGAGAGAGAGGAGAGAGAGGAGAGAGATGGAGGAGAGAGAGGAGAGAGAGGAGAGAGAGGAGAGAGAGGAGAGAGAGGAGAGAGAGGAGAGAGAGAGAGAGAGAGAGAGAGAGAGGAGAGAGAGGAGAGAGAGGAGAGAGAGGAGAGAGAGGAGAGAGAGGAGAGAGAGGAGAGAGAGAGAGAGAGAGAGAGAGAGAGGAGAGAGAGGA
Source organism: Eptatretus burgeri (assembly GCF_056783735.1). Classification (NCBI taxonomy): domain Eukaryota; kingdom Metazoa; phylum Chordata; class Myxini; order Myxiniformes; family Myxinidae; genus Eptatretus; species Eptatretus burgeri. Next base: position 60,043,785 of record NC_140974.1, read on the forward strand.
GAGAGAGGAGAGAGAGAGAGAGAGGAGAGAGAGGAGAGAGAGGAGAGAGAGAGAGAGAGAGGAGAGAGAGGAGAGAGAGGAGAGAGAGGAGAGAGAGGAGAGAGAGGAGAGAGAGGAGAGAGAGGAGAGAGAGAGAGAGAGAGAGAGAGAGAGAGAGAGAGAGAGAGAGAGAGAGAGAGAGAGAGAGAGAGAGAGAGAGAGAGAGAGAGAGAGAGAGAGAGAGAGAGAGAGAGAGAGAGAGAGAGAGAGAGAGAGAGAGAGAGAGAGAGAGAGAGAGAGAGAGAGAGACAGACAGACAGACAGACAGACAGACAGACAGACAGACAGACAGACAGACAGACAGACAGACAGACAGACAGACAGACAGACAGACAGACAGACAGACAGACAGAGAGATAGAGATAGAGATATAAATGGAGTCATCACTGTTAGCCAGATGGAACAGCAGACAGGCAAACAAGAGTTAGATCCTGAGAGGAAAGTGCAATCAAATGTATGCCTGGGAGTATGGAGGGGTGAGAGAAGCCCCTACAATCTACAATCACTGTCCATCTCCACTCATTCGTTCCTCTTTTTTTGTATACAGTCAAGGCTCGAGGAAGAGCTTGAACACTGAAACAGATCAGGATGCAACAAAAAAAAAACAAAAAGGAACAGTTGAGAGAGAGGGAGGTAAACACCAACAGCAGAGTTGAGGGACAAAATAGAGGGAGACTTGGACAAACAGTGGGTGTGGGGAGGAATGAGGGGCAGGAAAGGATGCAGAGGGTGGACAAGATCGTGGACATGGAAGGAAAATTTATTTCCCGCTTGTGGAACCAACTTCCACACTCTCTTCAATCTCATTTTCCCTTCCAAGTCTTCAAGACAGTTTTCCACCACCATTTCAGATTGTCCCCCATCTAAAACCATTATCTTTTCTACCCACTCCTGTTAACACCTCCAAGCCTTTCCATATTCCTATTTTGTCCTTCCTGAGTGTTTGATTCTGTATCCCTCTTATCCACCCCATTATCTCCTACTTATTTCTACTTTTCCTTTTGTTCTGTTGCATCCTGATCCGTTCTGTGTTCTAGTTCTTCCACGATCCTCGACTTTGCATACAAAAAAAAGAGGAATAAAACGCATTGTCCACTCAGATGTGTTTAGCGACCAAATTGCCTTCAGCAATTTGCTGAGTTAATCTCCGGTGTGCTCGGTTTCAATGCTAGCTGCGGTTGCGACTGCGGCCAAGCAGTTGCCTGGTGGGTCCTCCATGTGATGATACCATGCATGGGTAGAAACACTTGAGTGATATAATTCTCACCTTATATATTCACTTTTAAAGTTTTTTTTTTTCCCAGGAATCCTTGCAAGCACTGGGTGTGTGTGATGAGACCAAGGCTCAGGAAATCTTCGTTCGAGAATTCTCACCACTGGCTCAAGCAAAGCAGATCAGTGCAGAACAAGCAGTGGAAAGTACCAAGGTGAGGAACAGTACATCCCAGAGCTATAGGCCATCAACCATATGTATAATGTGTGTGGTGCTTTTACAAGCGAGTTACACTGAGCTCGTTATAGTTAACCCATAACGGCACAGCAATTTATGTTTGGGAGCTGCTTTCAAATTGGTGCATCTGGTACTGAAAAACGAGGCTTATTGGCATGGTTTTCATATAACAACAAAAAAGGAAAGAATTGGTTTGGTTTGTTTTGTGTTGCATCCAAAGTGAAACAAAATTTGTGGTCGAGTGGGTAAAGCTTTATCGTATTGCTCGAACCAGTCAGTTTGATTCCCATGGCTGCTCCTCATTAGGGATATCAGTCATCAGTTCCCTGTGACAGAGTGGCGATGAAAACATTCACAACTTGTCATGAGTATCCCGATGCTCTGTATAGAGTTTTCTCCAACCTGCCTAGCAAAGAAAAATCAACTTTGGATTATATTTATATTATGGTTGTTATGAAAATATGTCTGTGCATGGCTGTACTCCATTTCAGCAATTCCATTTGGATATACTGTAATGATTGATAAGAAGCAGAACTAATCATAGGCTGTTCTAAAATCATGAGAATGTAGTGATATTGAGTCTTGTAAATATAATCTTGGAATAATGTGTTACAGCCATAGATAAATCGAAGCTTGTTTCTTTGCAATTTCATTTATATAATCCATGTTAACTTTGGAAATTAATTCACTTATAATCATTGTATAATTATAGTCGTATTGTAGTAGTTGTATGTTGTTTAAACCTGATATAGTGATTGTTAGGAATACATCCATCAGAACAAATAGCCTTTTTTACATCACTCTTGTGTGTGTTACCTGCCCTCCCACTGTCAGTATGTATATGTACACCCAATAGTCCTTTGTTTCATATCCATCCCACAAAGTGTTATGTGAGCCACATCCTCAAGATGTAGTGCTACGTCAACACCAGACATTGCATGTTCTATTCGACAGTAACTAATACAAGTGAATCCATCCATCCATCAGGACCATACTCTGTGCAGAGCATTGGTGCTACCTAACCAGTCTCCTTGGCTATTGGGTACAATACTGGACGGGTCGCCACTCTGATACAGGATACCAGCAAGCTGGCACTCATTTTGCCAACCTCAGAAGGATGAACAGGCAGAGTCAACCCCACCCGGTATTAATTCAACAGTCAAGTGGGATTTGAACTGAGGATCGTAGGATCCCAAGCCCACTACCCTAACCATTAAGCCAACACCAGGCATAATACAAATGAATAACTAGAACGGGCACTCGTAGAGCGCATACCTTCACCGCAGCCACTAGTTACCTTTGTATTAAGTTGTCCACAACGCATCTCAATACAAATATTCATTTCATGACCCCCATGACCTTTGACCCACAACCGCTACCAAGGGTGACAATAGTACTATACCTTGTGTCATTTCAGAAGATGGGGGAATTGAACACTGAACAATTTGGAGTTAATTTGATGTAAATCGGAAACATATTAACCATTTTCATCATGAAAAAACGATGTTGACCTTTTTGTGACCTTGACCTTTGATCCGATCGCTCCCAAAATCTAATGGATTTGTCCTTTCGTGATGCTAAAAAAATCCAAAACAATTAAAGCCTCTCTGCCTTTTGTTTTTTTTGCGTTAAGTTGTCCACAACGCTTTCCAATATAAATGTGAATTTGTGTGACCCCCTTGACCTTTGACCCCCAACCGCTGCCTTGGGTGACAAAAGTACTATACCATGTGTCATATTAGAGGATGGGGAATTTAATTTTGAACATTTTGGAGTTAATTTGCTGTAAATCAAAACAAAATTGACAATTTAATCACGAAAAAACGATTTTGACCTTTTAGTGACCTTGACCTTAACCTTTAATCCGATCGCTCCCAAAATCTAATCGATTTGTCCTCTCATGATGCCAAACACATCCACAAAATTTCATGACAATCTGCGAAGTGGTTTTTGTGTGATGTTGTCCACAACGCTTCCCAATCAAAAACTCCATTTTGGTGACCCCCTTGACCTTTGACTTCCACAGACTATCTCGGGTTGCAAACACTATACCATACGCTATATCAGTGGATCGGGATTTGAATACTGAACATTTTGGACTTAATTTGATGTAAATCGGAACAAAATTGACACTTTAATCGCGAAAAAACGATTTTGACCTTTTTGTGACCTTGACCTTAACCTTTGATCCGATCGCTCCCAAAATCTAATCGATTTGTCCTCTCGTGATGCCAAACACATCCACAAAATTTCATGACAATCTGCGAAGTGGTTTTTGTGTAATGTTGTCCACAACGCTTCCCAATCAAAAACTTCATTTTGGTGACCCCCTTGACCTTTGACTTCCACAGACTAACTAGGGTTGCAAACACTATACCATACGCTATATCAGTGGATCGGGATTTGAATACTGAACATTTTGGACTTAATTTGATGTAAATCGGAACAAAATTGACACTTTAATCGCAAAAAAACGATTTTGACCTTTTTGTGACCTTGACCTTGACCTTTGATCCGATCGCTCCCAAAAGCTTCGCCTGGCGTCATTGAGTAACTGCACATCATCTCTGAAAATTTCATGCAAATCGGTCCAGCAGGTTTTGCGCAATCTTGTCCACACACATATTTACGAATAAATAAATACACAGGGGTCAATACAATACCTTAGTCAAACGAAGTTTGCGAAGGTAATAATGCTTTTCCTTTTAAAAAGTGACACTATGCTGCTGTTGGATATAACATGCAATGCAAACTTCACAATTATAATTTGCAAACTTTGACAAAATTTTAAAATTAATATGCTGTTGCAATTAATGCTTTGGTGTTTTCAATTTGAGCACAATGCCACACAGGTTGCACCTATTTGCTCATTGTGCCTCAGATTGAGAAACCCCAGCCTTCAGAGATCAGTTGCATTTCCTTTGGAGTGTTTATCATCACTTGGCTATCATGATGGAGCTCACCACATCGGAAGTTTTAAGAACATGGTCTGTAGTCCAATTTGACTCGAAGTAAAGGGTAAACGGGCTGTTTATGTTACAATTGCTTTCTCAACAAGCACGGCATTCGGGAGAGCTCATACCTCTGCTGAGCCTTGTGTTGGCTTCGTGGTTAGGGTGGCTTGGGATGTTAGGGTCCTGAGTTTGAGCCCCGTTGGAAACTGAATTAACACCAGGTGGGGTTGACTCAGCCTATTATCCTTCCGAGGTTGGCAAAATGAGTACCAGTGTAATGGTATGGGGGCACAGCATCAGCGGCATAGTCATGCCCCAACAAAATGATAGCGACCCGGCAGCCAAGTTAGCATATGCAAGAAGAAGAAGAAGAAGAAGAAGAAGAAGAAGAAGAAGAAGAAGAAGAAGAAGAAGAAGAAGAAGAAGATTCCCATGCTAGGCTGAACATTTTACGTTTTGTATCACACTGATAGGCCGGCTCTGCATCCAGAACTTCACCAAAATCTCATCAGCTTGTTCTTGTCGCACACCCAACCTGTCCACCAAGTTTTGGCCAAATCCATCCATAACTTTTTGAGATACTGCATTTTGCTGTCCATTGTTTTTGGCCCCATCTCTCAATAATAGTGAAGTCACTTAAAAAAAATTTAAAATTATTATATCCGGATCTTACCAACATCAAATAAATTCGTCCTTGTCACACAGCCAACCTGTCCACCAAGTTTTGTCTGAATCCGTTCATCACTTTTTGAGATATCATGCTCACAGCCAGTCTTACGGGACAGTCAGACAGTCTTTTTGGGGTCAGGTGATTCTTGTAGGACTGCCACTGGTAACATGTAACCCAATGCTACCTGCCACTTGATCGAGTTGTCGGCGACTAAATCAACACCCCTCACTGGCTTTGCTCGTGGGAGAGTGACTGTGACACGCCGCCAGGACTAAAAAAATACACCTGACAAAGGGCGGATGAGTTAACTTTAGGAGCCAACAGCCATCCAGTAAGGAGATGCTATCTCCTTCAAAACACCCATCCGGATTGGACCAGTTTGTGGCAACTCAGGTAGCCGAGAGGGGTAGTGGAACCCTTGATGTGAGGCGGATGAGCTAGTATTAGCCAACAGCAACCATGAAAAAGCAGATGAGCTAGTATTTAGCCAATGGCAACCACAAAACTACACCCGTGGGGAAGAAGCTGGGTACACAGTGTCGCTGAAGCTGTGAATGGCATGTTACTCATCCAGTGGATGACACTGCAGTCCAATTGTTCCCCAACCACTTTTGTACAATTTTCATGGTATAAGTGGGCACTGACTGATATTTGTTGTTTGTACTTTTTCATAAAAAATAAAAAAAAGAAACGGCAAACAGACAGACAAGACAGACAAACAGGGGTGAAAACATAACCTCCATCCACCTTCAGTGACAGAGGGAATAAATACGAAAATCAAACTTTCCTCCTTTTTTTCTTCTTCCACTTACACATGTCCAATTCCATGCAGTCAGCAGCTCATACAGCATGTAAGATTGGTCCAAGTCTTTCTCAAATCATGTCGTTGCTAGTTCAAGCACAGAACTCGCAGCACAAAATAATAAAAACAAGAAGAAAATGGTTGATTTATCTGCTATGAAAGATCAAAAAGTGTTGACGTTTTGGGCTTTTACCCCTGTGTCGACGCAAATTAAAGAGACTGAGAAATGGAAAGTGGTTGCTACAGGGTAGGTGATGTTTCTCAAACCAGTTAGCCAGGTCTGACGAAGCTAGTTGGGGTAAGAATTCAGAATTTGTTCAAGGTGCCAGCGATAACCCCTACTATTCATCGAAAGACAACTGGGATATTCTTAAAGTCCACCATACTTAAACGGTCGCACCGTCTTTGAAAATTGCCACATCCCCTGCGGGTAAGTTATGGAAAGGTCCCCATGTCCGCCGGTTAATTTGGACGCAAATTGGTGTCTCAGCCACGTGATCATGGTGAATCAGCCCGACAAGATTGGCCGAGTGAGCCTGTCAGTGATCCACCTTTAAAGCGCTTTATTGTGAACCCAATCTGCCCATCTAACACATTCATTTGCCAATTCACTACGCACTATGGAGCCCGCTACCGATGAAAAAACACTGGGGCTAGGGAGGCGGGAGCTCTCTAAACACATACTCGACCCCATCTCTCAGGGAAATTACATTGCTCTGATTCAAATATACACTACAAAATATATATTCTAATCCATGCCCCATTTTACCCCCCCCCCAACCCCGAGCAGATCCCTTACAATATTGTGATGGTTACAGAGGTGTAGTCCAGCCAGAGCGCACCGGAGTGGCGCTCTGGCACCTCAGTCCATCTGAGGCGGAACTTAGCTCTGCAACAGTTAAAAAAAATAAACGCCCACCTCATGATCGGTTGAGTTGTTGTGCTTTGTGTGCTTTTATCAACTTCATAGACAATTATTTTGGGTTAAAGCTTGTCCCGAAGCTTGGATATGTCATTACGTTGGACACTTTGTCGAGGGAGCTGTATTATGACACTACAGGTTATAGGTACACACGGGCCCGCGTGCATTGCCAAATGCAGCAAGGTCCAGAAGCGAGAAGAACGTTTTAACCATTTTATATCCTGATTTAGTGAATTATCTTATGTTGACAAAAAGTATTTACACCCTGGAAGACGCGAAGGCATGAAAAACTTTGAATGCTTCCAACCAGTTGAAGTCTGGGTGAATCTTATGAAGAATCTGAATGGCTCTCATGTTGTATGAGGAAGGGTAGTCCTATAATACACCAATGACAAGGACTCATGTTGGCAAAGAGACAAGCATGGCGTGATATATATATATATATATATATATATATATATATATATATATATATATATATATATATATATATATATATATATATATATATATATATATATATATATATATATATATATAGATATGTTAATATCATGGTTACCTGCTCTGCCATCTCCTTCAACACTGTTGGATATTTATCTGGTCCCAAAGCTTTATCTTATATTGTCATCTCCAAGAAAGACACCAACTAATGTGAAAAACAATGAAATAAATAATACCGGCAGACAGGATCTCCAGTTTCATGTCCATCCAAGGGAAGGCACGCACACACATTGATGAATCTCCCTGCCTGTGAGTGCATTCTCATTGGAGTACCTGTAGTACCTGTGAGTACTAGATTGGAGTACCTGTGCGTACCTCTTTTTTTAATGGAATTCTGAATTGTGAGATCAAGTGGGTGTGAGTGTTCTTTGTCTTTTCATCATGGTAAAATGTGTATATTTCATTTACCACTCATTTGTGGCACTCAAATGGAAGTTTCATGTTAAAACTTGATATGATGGTAGATCTGTTGATGACGTCACGGTCGACATTTTTGCAGAGCTCTGGTACCTCAAAATTTGACACGACACCACTGGACGGTTATGGAACTGGCCTTTGAGTGAACTTGTTTGCAAGTAAAAGGTCTTCCCTCTAACCCGTGATGTCTTTCTGTAGTGCTGGCTTCAGGCGGCAGAGAATCGGGCGGTGGAGTATGTGAAATACCTGCGAAAGATTGCTGACGGAGCAGCTGCATTGTGGCAGGTACTGCTTAACAATGCTGCCTTCTGTGAAGAGAAACTGCAGGAGAGCTGGCATGTGTGCCAAAAGAGTCATGAAAGCCTGCAACAGGTCAGATAATCTTGTGAAATGAACATGCTTAATTTGACTCAAACGACAGAGCCCTTGTCAGATGTGGATCGAGATTGCACATCTGATCCAGTCATGGGAGGACAGGAAGGCAACACTGTCTCCACAATATGCGACTGGCTTCTATAATATTCTTATTCCTTTTTTGTGTACCACTGATAGAGCTCACCATCATAGATGCTGGTTTTCCATTCGAAATATTTTTTGTTAAATCAATACACCCCTTCCAAGCACTCCTCTGACTATCCAAGCACTCTTCATACCAGGTGTAACTACAATTGCCTTTTGAAGATTTGGCTTGTTCTCTTGTCGAGAACATATTCTCATGTGACAATGTCATACAGAACGGTTACCTTTGAACAAAAACTGCATCAAATGAAACTTATATGGTGCTCCTTACAAAGTGCATGGATGTCACCTTACTTTTTGTTTTGGTTTGGGAAATTATGGGTTAACACAACATGTATCGCTCGGAGGTTTGCGGACGTCTTTGGTTTCGTAAGTATATTACGCATAGTGGGACCGCAAAGGGAATAGCATAACAAGAAATGACATTATTTATTTTGTCTTAAATTTTCACTAACTGATGTCTTCTTAAATTACCTTCAATTATTAATGTTGTGAACATTTGGGACGCTGTAATAAATACAGTTGCTGATTGTGGTGGTTTGGCCATATGATGACAAGAAAACATGAGGAACCAATCAATAAAGCATGGAATGAGACTATTATAAGGAAAAGATCAAGAGGACAGAGATTATGTGTGTGTGTGTGGGGGGGGGGGGGGTGTCGTGGAAAGAGGTTTGAAGAATAAAGAGTTGAGAGAAGAAGATGCAGAAGATAGAGTAGAATGAAGAAGGCGGATCCAGGTAGCCGACCCCTAACTTCTTGGAGAAGGCTTCAGGAAGAAGAAGAAGAATAAGAAGAGGAAGAACGAGAACAACAACAAAATATGAACTGAGTCCGACTAGCTGAAGTGCCAAAATTTCATAAAGTTGTGTGCAGAAAGTAGCTGTAATAGATCAGTGGATATGAGGGCTATTGCTTTGGATACACCATTTGACAAGGTAGTAACTTTAAAAAATAGAAAGAAGAAAAGAACATCATCCACTCAAACCAAATTGATATGTATAACAATGCTGCGTGCTATGAATCACATTTTCTCTGAATTACAAGGTTTTTTGGGTTTGTTTTTTTTTTGTATACCTTGTCAAGGCTCGTTTGAGAGCTAACACACAACGCACAGCAAGAGGGGCATGAGACAAGGGGGTGGGAGTGGGGAGGACAAAACATTGGGGAACAGAGACATGAAATGATGATGAAAAGTAAATAAATCTCTCATAATAAACGTCAGTGTGTCAGTCAGTCAGTTAATCAGTCAGTGTGTGTGTCTCCTCCATAACTCCAAAACCATGAAACCTAGTGCCCTGAAACTTTGCATGCGTATTAAGGGAACTACAAGGAAGTGCATGATTGAAAATTGAGTGTTTGGGCTAATTTAAACACCTCTTTTGGAGATAATTAACGGCCTTCTTTAATTATCCTTTATCAAGGCTCATTCTCAGTCACTTTGATCTCCCTCGATGGGGTATTAGTTAGCCATTGTGTTTGGCCTGCCGAACAATGCCTTGACTTGGAACACGTCGCAATGGCTTCTCCTTACACTGCCTTCTCCTCACACTGCCTTCCCCTCACACTGCCTTCCCCTCATACTGCCTTCCCCTCATACTGCCTTCCCCTCACACTGCCTTCCCCTCACACTGCCTTCTCCTCACACTGCCTTCCCCTCACACTGCCTTCCCCTCACACTGCCTTCTCCTCACACTGCCTTCCCCTCACACTGCCTTCCCCTCACACTGCCTTCTCCTCACACTGCCTTCTCCTCACACTGCCTTCTCCTCACACTGCCTTCTCCTCACACTGCCTTCCCCTCACACTGCCTTCCCCTCATACTGCCTTCCCCTCACACTGCCTTCCCCTCACACTGCCTTCCCCTCACACTGCCTTCCCCTCACACTGCCTTCTCCTCACACTGCCTTCCCCTCACACTGCCTTCCCCTCACACTGCCTTCCCCTCACACTGCCTTCCCCTCATACTGCCTTCCCCTCACACTGCCTTCCCCTCACACTGCCTTCCCCTCACACTGCCTTCTCCTCAAACTGCCTTCCCCTCACACTGCCTTCCCCTCACACTGCCTTCTCTTCATACTGCCTTCTCTTTTCACTGCCTTCTCTTCATACTGCCTTCTCCTCACACTGCCTTCTCCTCACACTGCTTTCTCCTCACACTGCCTTCTCTTCACACTGCCTTCTCTTCACACTGCCTTCTCCTCACACTGCCTTCCCCTCACACTGCCTTCCCTTCACACTGCCTTCCCCTCACACTGCCTTCCCCTCAAACTGCCTTCCCCTCACACTGCCTTCCCCTCACACTGCCTTCTCTTCATACTGCCTTCTCTTTTCACTGCCTTCTATTCATACTGCCTTCTCCTCACACTGCCTTCTCCTCACACTGCTTTCTCCTCACACTGCCTTCTCTTCACACTGCCTTCTCTTCACACTGCCTTCTCCTCACACTGCCTTCCCCTCACACTGCCTTCCCCTCACACTGCCTTCCCCTCACACTGCCTTCTCCTCACACTGCCTTCCCCTCACACTGCCTTCTCCTCACACTGCCTTCTCCTCACACTGCCTTCTCCTCACACTGCCTTCTCCTCACACTGCCTTCTCCTCACACTGCCTTCTCTTCATACTGCCTTCTCTTTTCACTGCCTTCTCTTCATACTGCCTTCTCCTCACACTGCCTTCTCCTCACACTGCTTTCTCCTCACACTGCCTTCTCTTTTCACTGCCTTCTCTTTTCACTGCTTTCTCCTGACACTGCCTGCCCCCCACACTGCCTGCCCCTCACACTGCCTTCCCCTCACACTGCCTTCCCCTCACACTGCCATTCTCTTCATACTGCCTTCTCTTTTCACTGCTTTCTCCTTACACTGCCTTCTCCTCACACTGCCTTTCCTTCTCCTCACATTTCCTTCTCCTCATGCTGCCTTCCTTTCCCCTCACACCGCATTCTCTTCCCCTCACATCACCCTGCCTTCCCTTGATCCTCCTTCTCTTGCACTTACGTCCTTCCAAACCCCCTCCCCTCTCCACCCCCCATGGACATCTGTGGGCCATCTCCACATGCTCCGCATAATTTTCTGTTTTCACGCACTCCATTTTGTTCCTGTAATCCTGTAATACCTCCCCCTTCTCCACAAGTCCCACTACAAAACACAAGTCCAGAACCCCCTGCCATCATGCTTACCTCCTCCCACACCACCTTCCCCTCACACTGCCTTCCCTTCACACTGCCTTCCCCTCACACTGCCTTCCCCTCAAACTGCCTTCCCCTCACACTGCCTTCCCCTCACACTGCCTTCTCTTCATACTGCCTTCTCTTTTCACTGCCTTCTATTCATACTGCCTTCTCCTCACACTGCCTTCTCCTCACACTGCTTTCTCCTCACACTGCCTTCTCTTCACACTGCCTTCTCTTCACACTGCCTTCTCCTCACACTGCCTTCCCCTCACACTGCCTTCCCCTCACACTGCCTTCCCCTCACACTGCCTTCTCCTCACACTGCCTTCTCCTCACACTGCCTTCTCCTCACACTGCCTTCTCCTCACACTGCCTTCTCCTCACACTGCCTTCTCCTCACACTGCCTTCTCTTCATACTGCCTTCTCTTTTCACTGCCTTCTCTTCATACTGCCTTCTCCTCACACTGCCTTCTCCTCACACTGCTTTCTCCTCACACTGCCTTCTCTTTTCATTGCTTTCACCTGACACTGCCTGCCCCCCACACTGCCTGCCCCTCACACTGCCTTCCCCTCACACTGCCTTCCCCTCACACTGCCTTCCCCTCACACTGCCTTCCCCTCACACTGCCTTCTCTTCATACTGCCTTCTCTTTTCACTGCTTTCTCCTTACACTGCCTTCTCCTCACACTGCCTTTCCTTCTCCTCACATTTCCTTCTCCTCATGCTGCCTTCCTTTCCCCTCACACCGCATTCTCTTCCCCTCACATCACCCTGCCTTCCCTTGATCCTCCTTCTCTTGCACTTACGTCCTTCCAAACCCCCTCCCCTCTCCACCCCCCATGGACATCTGTGGGCCATCTCCACATGCTCCGCATAATTTTCTGTTTTCACGCACTCCATTTTGTTCCTGTAATCCTGTAATACCTCCCCCTTCTCCACAAGTCCCACAACAAAACACAAGTCCAGAACCCCCTGCCATCATGCTTACCTCCTCCCACACCACCTTCCCCTCCCCACTCCCCCCTCTTTCTCCTATCTTCCTCCCTCCTCCTGGAGTGTATAGCGACATTTGATAAGGCGTCACTCTCGCTGCCCCCCTTCCCCTAGCTCCCTTCTTCCTCACCCCTCCTTGCTCCCCACTCCCTCCTCTCTCTCTCCTCCCTCCCCACTCCCTCCTCTCTCTCTCCTCCCCTCCCTCATCTCTCTCCTCCTCCATCCTCCCTCCTGTCTCTCCCACCCACTTTCTCCCCCCCCTTAATATTCCCATCAGCGAAGCGACAGGTTGTGTTGGCTCGTATGAGAGCTAAGATGCACTTGAATGCATCTTAGCTCTCATATGACGCTCGACAATGCATACAAAAAGAAGAAGTAATAAATAAAAGCATGTGGGGTTTGATGTGTGCACTTTGAGTACTGTTATAAATCCCTGCACCTGCTTATCAAGAGATTTGCACACCATCAAGTGGATTTCTGATCAACAAGATGGGTGAAGCTGGACAGGAGCAAGAAAATACAGGATAAACTAGAATGGCACTCAGTATAGCGCATACATTTGGCAGGCTGAACAGTTTGTTTTGTATCTCACTGATAGGCCAGATTCGAATCTTCACCAAAATCGAATCGTCCTTGTCACACACCCAACCCGTCCACCAAGTTTTGTCCGAATCCATCCACAACTTTCTGAGATATCCTGCTCACAGACAAACAAACAGACAAACAGAGGTGCAAACATCATCTCCATCCATCTTTGGTGGTGGAGGTAACAATCAAATATCATTATTCAAGTCAATTTTTTGATCCGTACATTTTTGTGGAGCACTGTCAATTGGAGTTCATATTTTTGCTTCATGTCACACAGCTTGTTAACAATTCTTTTTAACGGAATGTGCCTCGCAGTTTAAATGGCTTGGCATTCACTTTTAAAGACTTCATTTTCCTTTGAAATCTCCTGTATTTAACGGTAAGGAAGCACTCGAATGCATTAAAAAAAAGCCAGGTGTGATCATTTTCAATATCCTCTTCTTTTCTCTTTCTCCCACATACCTGTAGAAAAAAGAAGCCATTTTCCAAACGCTGCTGAAAAGGCTGAGGCAAGAAAGCTCGGAAAAGGCACTGAATGTCGCCCTGCAGAAGGTTTGCAGTCTGCTCAGCGACACCAAAGCTGCGTACGTTCTCTTCCACCTATCTTGCTTATTTCTTTGTTCATGACTCTTTTACATTATTTTGTCTTTTTGAAAAGAACAGCCTCGTATGTGCTCGTATGATAATAATCAAGCTTCAAATTACCAGAATATACCTCTGCAGTTTTGTTACCTCTTCCTTTCAAACCCCATATCGCTTCTTTTGCTATTTAATTATTGTCATGAGGATCACATTCATAATATCTCGGACCAAATACAGAATCCGGTAATCTCATTTGCGAGACGTTGAAGCTACTTCGATTAACCAGATGTCACATTGGTATTGCATTTGATTTAAATGAAAAGGGCAGGCTCTCTGACGAGTGCTTCTGATCTCCCCACCCTCTGCCAATTATGTGTAGCCATGAAGCATTCCATCGTAAGCAGGAGGCCATTCTTCCATTGGCTGCAAAGGAAAGGATTGACCACTGCAAGGCCCTCTGCAAGTACTTCGGCCTGAAAGTCAAATCACAACAGGTATATACGGTCTCACAAAGCTTACTCGTTCGGCATCAACCTTGCCCCGAAGTCATGTCATTAGGCTTAATTTAAGTCTTTTTTTTGTATACATGGTTAAGGCTCATGGAAGAGCTAGAGAAGAATGGAATGGAGTAAAGACGATACTTTGCAGTAAAACACTACTTTGCATACCAATGGCATTGCCAACCTTTTCACAATTTGGAGTTTTGGAGTACCGTATTGAATTGCAATATTTTGATTAGCAATCTATGATTTGATCAATAAAATTTCTGTTTGTAGGCAAGACATTCTTTATTGCAGCTCATTGTGCTATATATACATGACTATTTGTAATTAGGAACTAAACAGTGGACAAGAAAATCCTGAAGAAATGGAGCAACAGGATTCCTTTACGACAAGTATCAAGAACACTTTTTATTTCCCTCCTAATGAAGGTACACCAACTTCGACACACTGCCCTCCATGCACCTAAAGTGTTACATGCTCACTATCAATTATATCTGATACCCATGATGACTGCCGTAAACTCCTACTTATTGACCACAGATGTGTGCAACTAGGAAGATGCATTGAAGTTCCCTTTGCAGCTTATAGTTGGCTTTCGGCCGATAATTTTTAACTGATGCATTCATTGCAAATTCTTCGACCTTATGGGCACGTTTGAAAGCAGCAGGGGAACCTTTATGTAGGATGTCATAAACATTTAAGATCACCGCCCTCACAGTAAAGATTCCAGTGAACTTACCATGACCATTGCCCGTAAAACACCCAAAGGAATTCCAACAAACCACAAACTCATTCTCACTGATGACTGTGCCATTTTACGGTGTTACAGGACGAGCTTTAAGGAAACGTCTTGCTGAAACACTGTGCAGTGGATTCCTCGATGCTCCCTCTCCAAGTTCCATTTTCCCTACAAAAGTGTTGCCCGCAGCCTGTGTGTGCCTACCTTACCTGGACAATGCGGGCATTCCTGAAGGAATAATCATCACAACAGAGTGCGGGTGAGCCGTTGTACCTGCTTTTATTCCTGTGGATCAACAGGACTTCAATTTGAGTTGTATTGTGCGTGGGGTCAATTCTCGACAAAATAAGATTCTGACAATTCCAAACTGTCATCCCAGAGTTTTACAGGTACAGTGAGGCATCAATGAGTATCTCCTCCTTTGGAGGGGATCTTAAGCTGGATGTCTCATCCACTAGCATTAATTTGTACATCTTAAAGTTTCCCATATACCTTATGAAAGGAGTACACCATTGTGTGCCGGTACTTGGCTGAATTTTAAATCTTTGCCCTAGTTGAGGGCTGCTTTGCCGGTACCTTTCAATGGAGCAGTGAACTCTCCAGGGTAAATTCTTCGGGATGGAAATAGGTACGACCAGTGGTGGGTTTCTGATGAAAAAAAAAAAACCATGCAGGTGATAACAACCCACAACAATCTTTGGTGATTAGTCATGCCCTATTTTTGGAATGCTTTTCACAAACTCTTTTTTGAGCGCAATCATATAAATCGTCCATCAATCCGTGTTGGTGAAAACGTTGAGCCATCCGTGAAATTTTTTTACATTATTTTGCAATTAAACGCAGGGGATTCAAGCTGATCTACTTGGGTGAACTCCCTGTAAGAAAATGCTGTGAGTGTGTTGTATTGCAGATGGGTGAGATATTAATGGAACCCCATTTTGAAAGACCTTGTGGAGATCTCTGGATGTGATGCTGGGATTTGAAAGCCGGTTGTCGGTTGTGCAGGTTCTGCCAGGCATTCTGCGAAGCGGTGGATGTATATTGCAAAAATGCAGAAGATGAGATGTGCATGCTAATCGAGAAACACCTCCAAGAGCTTCGTGCTGAGGTCTCCTTACAAATACAGGTCAATGAGTCGCGCAAGGCTCAGATTGAATCAGAGACGTACAACGTACGCTTAGGTTTGTTGCACTTGATGGCTTACATTTGCAAGATCATTTTCCACCTTACTCTTTCCCCATCAACACATTACTTTCCTTTTTCCAATTTATTTTTCAACCCCCCTCCCTCCACCTCCCACCCTTTCCCTTGCCTCACCCTTCTTTGCAGACATAATACGCAGTTGGCCCAATCTCTTTACATGCAGTTTAGTTTGTTGTGGGACTGACGAGATGGCCACGGGGTACACACACTCGCCTCTCAGCTGTCTAGTCTGGGTTTGAATCCCGGCCCAGCTATAAACTGTCATCTCTGTGTTTCACAGGCAGTGTGATTCATCAATGTGTGTGATGCCCCTTGGGTGGACATTAAACGGGTATCCTGTCTGCCGGCATTTGTTGGTGGACGTAAAAGACCTGACGTTGTCCTTTATGAAGAGTAGTAAGCTATTGCCGGTGCCCTGGCTAAATTCTAAATTCCTGCCCAAACCAGCAGAGGGCATTACATCAGCGGCACAGCCGTGTTCTCAGCCAATGATGCTACCCCGCAGCCTCGTGCTGCATACATATGAAGAAGTCTGTTGTGAAGCATATCCATGAGTTTTTCACTTGCATGAATACTGTATAGCTTTCCCAGCAAAAAACATTTTATCAAAGCTTATATCAAATAGTGGAGTAATTTTAACAATGAACATTACAGTATTTTCCTGTTGCACATTCTCTTTTGCTGTGGTGCCAGCAAGGTTGTCCCATCATGGAGCTTGCCATCCTTTTTGGTTACCTGTCTATGCCAAGGGTGTTATAACAATTTAAAAATCCTTTGGCAAGTATGCTCGCCAAATTTTCCTCTTTAAATGGGCCACTCACTGCTTTTAATTCCATTTCAGGTGGCTTTCAAAATATTGTTTCGGCAATTAATCACAGCAATGGAAATACCAAATGCACACAATGCATTGTTCAGTAAACGTCACATGTTTTTAGTTTTCATTATTCTCCAACGCTTTGCATTGATGTTACGTTATATTGCATTGATGTCATATTGAAACCAGAGGAGGCAAGTACTATATATCTGCACCGTATGGTTTAGGTGAGCTGGTGGAGCACAGAAGAAGGCTGCATTTGCATTGCACCACAGTGCAAAATGGCATGGTGCAGCTCCGAACTGGGCACCATGCCCTGATCAATGAGTATGATGTGCATGCTGAGGATCTGCAGAAACTTCTTGCCTCGTTTGAAGCTCCTCTCGTTGAAGTCTGCCAGATGGAGAGGTTTGCATGAGAGGAGCTCTGTTTCGTAATGATCACCATGATAGAAACTGTATAAACCCGAGAGGCTGTGTATGCCAACCGTTTGTTTCCAGTTAATTTGGCACCAAGCTAAAAGCCGATATTAAAATCTATAAACTTTACTTTGATGGACTATTTTTTTATCGATGCAGTCATCACTTGTAATATGTGATGCAGACATTTTGTACTGATGACATCAGCGTTGTCTCTCTTGGATTACTTGATTGGTGACCTTCAGACTCAACTATGGTTGCGGACTCGACAACATGAGGGGAAGGGAATGCGGTGTGAGGGGAAGGGAATCACTTAAAAATTCTAGTAGTCGGATCGGGATCCAGATTTTCACCAAAATCTAATCAGTTCGTCCTTGTTACACACTGCACCTGTCCACAAAATTTCATGCAGATCCGTCCCAAACTTTTTGAGATATCCTGTGCACAAACAAACAGACAGAAAGGGGTGAAAACATAACCTCCTTCACCTTCGGTGGTGGAGGTAATTACATGCGTTTCTATTTGTGTGTGTATGTCTGTGTGCGTGTGCCATTCTGGGCTAGCCGGACGAGTGAAGTCCTTTGAAGGATCAAAGCTGAATCATCATACGGTACATGGTGTAACACCGTATCCCCATAGGTTGCTAGCTCTTTAACATATAGTCTCGGTGGACATTGCTATGAAGTGACTTGGTGACTGGCATGACTCCCATGGTAGGTGCGGGCTAGTGTGCCAGGTGTACAAAGGCCTACTCTTGCAAAATATGCAATTGGATCTTTAACTCCCATCAGCTTATTCTGGTAGACTGTACAGTGTACACCCTGCTTAACGTCTTACTCAATGGGCACACTCATTGATACAGCAACCTACATGTGAAGCACCAGGGTGATAAGTTTATAACCAGGTCAGGAATCGAACCGAGATTAGACAGTGCCGAAGTGAGTGTAAACACTGGCTCTATCTCATCATCCCAATCCCACAAAACAAGAGTTAGGTGTCCCTTGTGTTGACCTGTTCTGTCATTGCTAAATGCCAAACTTGCTTTTTTAAATTATGATTCATAAATATCAGGTGTCATTGCTTTGAGGAATGTGTGGTGGACATTTAAATAAAATTGTGGACATGACAGTGCAAATTATATGCTGGAAGTCTGACATGGGTTGTTTTTGCAGGTTTTCCAAAGTAATTGCAAGCCTGCACGCCGATCTGGATAAGCACCGCGAGAGTGTCCGCTCTATAATGCCCAGATTCCTTCAACAGCGGGACAGCACCATGGCACAAATGATGGAATCCAACAAAAGATTTATTGGTTCTCTAAGGTGAGTCTTGGATCCTTGTAATTCTCATATCAGAGGTCAAGCCCTTGTCTGGGTCCAAACACAAAGAAATATTTTGCATCATCCACACATAGAGTGATTATTGCTGTTCTTTATTTGGGACTGCTCGGTATTACCGATGGAGTTAGTGATCAGTTATGGTGTATATGATGATGATGACCCACCCTGACTCTGTCCTACAGATTGTTCTCCAATGGTGAAAACTTTTCCCAAGAGGAGGTGGAATCCTCGCAGAAGCGTCTCGATAAACTGGAGCATAAGATGGTTATGGATGCCACAAGCTTAGTAGCCAAAATGAGCAGCACTGAAGCAAAGTGGCTTGAAAGGGTGAGATCTGTAAATAGCATATAGGTCAGGGTGACACTATTTGATTTTCATGAGGAGGATATAATCTTTTAAGTTCCAATTTCTGTGAAGAGTATATATTTAAAGATTGTGTGTGTGTGTGTGTGTGTGTGTGTGTGTGTGTGTGTGTGTGTGTGTGTGTGTGTGTGTGTGTGTGTGTGTGTGTGTGTGTGTGTGTGTGTGTGTGTGTATATATATATATATATATATATATATATATATATATATATATATATATATATATATATATATATATATATATATATATATATATATATATATATATACGAGCAGAGTATGCTTACACATTGAAAGCAATAACGAACAGTGCTTCCCCATTGTCTCGGGCTACTCACCTACATTTGATTTTTAATTGATTTATTTTCATTATTTTTTTTTTTAACTCACTTACATTTTCATTGATGGATGCTTTCCGATGGTTCTGTGATTTTTTTTTCCCCGGTGTATCGGCTTCTATGTCCATCAGCACGCAAAATTTCACCTTTCTTCGTCACCTGGAGGGTACTGATCTTTAATATCAGTCAGTCAGTGAGTCACAGTCAATGGTTAGGATGAGCTTTAATAATTCCAGAAATCTCGATGTGTTTGTCTGTATGTGTGTGTGTGTCTGCGACCACTGTTTCTCGATAACCCCTGGTCCGATCTAATTGAAACTTGCCAGGAATATCGCTGGGGACCCGAGGATGTGCCTTTTTCAAGGTTTGATATTAATCGGACAAGCGGATCCCAAGTTACGGCCATTTATCTGCTAACCAATGAGAGGACACAGTGCTATGACATCACGAATGACGTCACAATTTATTTATTTTTGCACGATTGGCGTCACAATTCTTCTTCTTCTTCTTCGTTTGATATGACGTCAATTGTGACGCTGGGACCTGAGTATGTGCCTTTTCAAGGTTTGATATCGTTCTTCATCGGTTTCAGCTGTTTCCCAAGTGTTTCCCAAGGTTTGAAAGCTGTTTTTTCCTAGGTTTGAATTAATTGTTCAAATTATTAATTAATCCCAAGGTTTGAATTTTCCCAAGGGAAACAGCTGTTTCCCAAGGGTTTGAAAGCTGTTTTTTCCCAAGGTTTGAATTAATTGTTCAAATTATTAATTGATCCCAAGGTTTGAATTTTCCCAAGGGAAACAGCTGTTTCCCAAGGTTTGAAAGTTTTTTTTTGTTTTTTTTTTGCACGTACAGCCACGCACGTACGGGCACGCACGTACGGGCATGCGAGAGTGAAGGAACGGCCTGTGTGGTTGTTGTTTCTGGCACGCAGTTTGAAATTTTTAATTTTTTTTGCACGTACAGCCACGCACGTACAGGCATGCGAGAGCGAAGGAACGGCCTGTGTGGTTGTTGTTTCTGGTACGCGGTTTGAAAGTTTTTTTTTCCCCACGTACGGGCACACACGTATGGGCACGCAAGAGCGAAGGAACAGCCTGTGTGGTGTTGTTTCTGGCACGCGGTTTGAAAGTTTTTTTTTTGCACGTACAGCCACGCATCTACGGCCACGCACCTACGGGCTCGCACTAGTATATTAGATGTATAGTACATATGTACATGGATGTGTGTGTGTGTGTGTGTATATATATATATATATATATATATATATATATATATATATATATATATATATATATATATATATATATATATATATATATATATATATATATATATATATATGAAAATATAGGTGGAATCAACAGTACCTTGATTGAGGAAAGCTGACTGCCATGAGAATAAAGGAAAAGATGACGTTTTGAGCGTTAACCCTTCGTCAGAGAAAAAGAGGGTAGTATTTACTCTGGATTACACAGTATATACTTTACGTATTGCTTTGAATGCTTGGGTAATCATTTTTTTAAATGTAATACGAGTATTTGAATTTTTCAGTGTCTGAGGCT
>NC_140974.1:60069679-60074679 GCF_056783735.1 Eptatretus burgeri
ATTTGCAACTTGCTGTTCTCCAGATCCTTTTGCTACTCGAAATCAATAAAGAGAAGGATATGATGTTCTTTTTCTTTTTTTGCCCTCAAATAAATTATGTTCCCCTTACACCTTACCCTTCCTCCGTTCCAGCATCCCTATTCATGGGGCATGTGTGATAGGCAATGAGACTGTTTTTTGTTGTTGTTTGGTGGCTCATTATACCTTGTTATTCCCAACCCATTTTACATATCCGAAGTTTATTTATAATCTCCTCGCATCACCTGCAAGCCATTTTAAAACTATTTATGGAGAAGTTGTGTACGACCATGCTCATGTGTTAAGAGACTGTTTTTGTCAAAAGGAACATCTAACCTTTTACATCTTTACGAGTCAGCTGGCGTAAAATTATTTCCAAAGGGCGGCGTGCGTGTTCCATCATGCATTCTTCCTCTGGTACTGCATCACAGCAGCTGTGTGAGTTGGATTCCAACTTACTGGCGAAGGAAACCATGAGCAAGACAGATCAGAGATTTAAAGCTCTCAACGTTATTGTAATCTCTCGATGAGGCCAAAGCACAAGGTCTGTTGATTTCACATCGTAGGGAGCTCGGTGGTCTCTGTTTTTTTATCACCTAGTCTATGGTTTCGCTTCCTCTGCTTTCTCAGTCCTCCTATCCTCCCATGACAGGATGCACGCATTCCTCCAGAGACCCCCTCCTGTTTAAACTTCCAAAATCCTGGTTGATAGAACACCTCAACACCAATGCTCCTCTCTTTTCTGGCTATCTCATGCATTGCCATAGTATGTATCCCTTATCCAGATCCTCACTCGGTATCTATTACCCCCACCCCCCATTAACCCTTCCTAAACTAGCGCTCTTACTTGCAGGTTGCAGTGCTTCTTCTCTTCTCATTCTTCTTCATGTTATTCTCATTCTCTCCCACCCCTCTCTATGTCTTGAAATCCCTCCCCTCACCACCCTCCTTCCTCCCACCCTCTCTCTGTTCGTTTATTCTGCTTTTGTGTCCATGAGTTACCCCTCACTCTCCCCACTGCCATACTGTCAGTTCATACCCTCTCACCTTGCTCTTCCATGAGCCTCAATCCTGTAGAGAAAAATATGAAGAAAAAAAAAGCAAGTATGGTCTAAACTGAACATGAACATGTCAAGTGGATCTCCTCACTAGTATCACATCCAATAATGTTCCCCAAAATAGACCAGGATCCATTGAGTCGATCTTGCTGACATTTATTGGTTCAAAAGTTTCTGTTTTGAAGTCCCAAGATACCTGTTTGCACTTTGTGTCATGGTGTGGTTGCTCACAGGGAAGGTTTTCCAAGTAAGATTTCTCAAAAACTGATAATAATAGTAATCTTACTTCTTACTACAATGGAGCAAATATGGATGTTACTGAAACTCCAAAATTGACATTTCAGTTATTGGGCCTATGTAGAGGTTAAAACCCTGTTCTACCACTGGTTCCAACCCCAATACTGGCCTTAAGTGGCACCCAAGTCCAGCAGACGAGCATGTACTTTAGCCTTCCTCGGGTGTACCTACTACAGCACATATCCGGCCCGAGGTCTGATAAACCCCAGTACAGTTTGT
This sequence comes from Eptatretus burgeri, assembly GCF_056783735.1. Taxonomy (NCBI): domain Eukaryota; kingdom Metazoa; phylum Chordata; class Myxini; order Myxiniformes; family Myxinidae; genus Eptatretus; species Eptatretus burgeri. The sequence goes on from NC_140974.1 coordinate 60,071,272, forward strand.
GAGCCGCAGCACATTGCCCACCGAGGGTGGGCCGAGAAGGGTACCCCCACTCAGAGGGCAGGAGTGCCCGTTCGTATTAAAAACAACAGCAATAATAAATCACACTAATACTAACTACATGTGATTGTAATTGGATGGCACAGTATCATTCTTTTAAGTATATTTAATAATATATTGCATGTTTTCATTTCAGAATTACAATATAATTATGTGCATCAAACAGAGGAGCAAAAAGAACAGGCTGCTCGAACGTTCCATTGTCTCATCATTGTATCAGGATGTGATACCTTGTGAAATTTCGCTTTATCTCCTCTGCTCTGGCAGGTGCTAAAGAGTGAAACCCAGTCACGAGACCTTGCTTCTGCTCTGGAGGCATTTAAGCAGAAATTTCACGTTTTCCTTGATCCAGACACTGGGTCACAGGTGAGCTGGATCCACAATAGCACGCAGGATAAATGGCATATCCTCGGAATGATCAGGAGATCCGACCCATGTTTTATTTTTCATACAAAGTGCTCTTTATGGATTTCACAGGTTTGCCATGGTCATGCCACAGAAGTGATTTCGATATGTATGTGCGTTTGTGTGTGCACTTGTGTCTGTCTGTATGTCACACATGGACGATTGGAGGAAGTGGTTTCTGATTCTTTGTGGTTGTGCCTGCAAGATATCTTGAAGAAAGCTCAAATCAGAGCTCAGTACCTGGACTGTTTTCAGGTCAGTCGGTCAAAAGACATTTCCTTTTCTCTGCTGAAAAATAAACAATCTCAAGTTTCAATTTTGAATATATTGTTGTGAATATGGCTCCCAGGGGTTAATAATATGTTTAATATATCTTAGTTATTCCCACATTGAGTGGTAAGAATAAACGTGGTCATTAAATGTTATCTATAATAGTGTGTGTGTGTGTGTGTGTGTGTGTGTGTGTGTGTGTGTGTGTGTGTGTGTGTGTGTGTGTGTGTGTGTGTGTGTGTGTCAATGTGTCTCCTTCATATCTCCAAAACGATGAAACCCAACAGCCTGAAACTTTGCATGCATACTAAGAGACTCCAAGGGAATTAATGAAAATTGGGTGTTTGGGTTAATTTAAACACCCCTTTTGAAGATAATTAACGGCCTTATTTAATCAACCTTTATCAAGGTGTCATCATTAGTCACCTCGCTGTCCCCCGCTGAGGTGTTAATTTGCCATTTTTTTAACCTATACCATGGGTCCTTCTAAGCTACATTAACCCTTGGTTCTTCTACTCTACGGAATACAGAAGTTTTATTCCTATGAATACACAATATTCAATTTCAAAAGTTAATTGTGGTGGGGGATGGACGGGGGGGGGGGGGAAGAGGGAGGTGCAAAGCTGAAGGTTTGCGGAGGATGCATTGGCGGAGCAGGAAAACCACTGACGGTAATAGCAGGAAAAGCAACCCAGAGTTTGGAGCCATTCTCTATGGACCTCCATATGAAAGTCTTGTACACCATTATGAACCTCAGGAATGTCTTACCTCCATGGAGAATACCCAAACCACAACTAACCTTTTATACAAGTTTGGTGATATTATGCTCCCATGTAAGATTCTGGTAGATAGTGAGGCCAAGGTCTTCCAGCGACTGCAACTCTTACAGTGACTGTTCAGGAAGTAGATTGGATACATGAATTGCTAACCCTTGTGTCGAAATAGTGTGAGAGCGTATGAGTTTCCGACATTCCAAGTAGCATACCTTGCTCTGAAGAAAATAGATTCAGCAGTGGCCAGGCTTTCACAAGAGTGATGTATCATTAATTCCACCAATGGTGGAATCATAGGCAAAATGGGAAAGTTTGTTTTCAAGACAATCAGATACAACATCATTGATATTGATCAAGAATAATGCAGGTCTCAACACACTACCTTGTGGAACCCCAGCCTGAAGAGAAAGATCATAGGAAAGGAAATATCAAGAGCGACCTTCTGTTTATAAATGTATGTATGTATGTATTATATATGTATTATATATATATATATATATATATATATATATATATATATATATATATATATATATAGATATATATTGTTGTGGATTCTCGCCACTCCGGCATGCGGGCGACCGCCTTTAGCTAATTTGCGGCCGCACGCGCCCACCGAACATGGCAATCCAGTCTCAGCTTTCGGATCAACGCTGAAATCCAGCTACGGGTGTGTTTTGAACCACACCACAGCCTTGTCAATGCTCTGCCCGCGCAACAGGGTCGATCGCCGAATTGTCGATTTACCTAATTATTCACGCAGACAGACTACCGAGAGGTTGTACCTCAACGGGACCTGCTCGGAAACGAGCCGCTTTAAGCAGCTCTTTCCATCTGCGATTGCCGAGCGGTTTATTATCGCCAAGCCCTGTTGGACCCGATTATCTTATCGGTTACAAACCAGCTAGTATTCCGAATGCAATTATGGCAGTTCAATGGAGGAAGGGACGCAACGAGCAGGTGAATATTCAAACAATGTGGGTATTTATTTTACACGCATGCTTGCAAGCAATGCAATGGGGCGGGGTGGGAACAAGACACGAGCAAAAAGACCTACAGCCATTGTCTATCTATTACATACATGCACTTGTAACCATTCTACTTATGGACAAGGCGCCACAGACTTCCATGCAAAAACCCCAGAAAAGAAAAGGGAGAACTGGGCCCGTAAGCCTTTAATGTTCCTCGGAGCTTGGAAGACCGAAGGAGCTCCGCGAGGCCATGCAGGTTACTTGGCCACCCTCGTGGTGACTTGCTGGGCCCTGGTTTGGCGACCCTCGGTGTCTCTGCACGACTCCACTGCCCTCGAGCTCTACTTCCGAACTCGACTCAGCACTCAAGCCCGAACTCCACTCGATCTCAAGTGGTTTCCTCCGACTCGGCTCCACCTCGCCCTCTGTCCAATTCCACTCACTCCGGACTCCAACACTCAACTCTGGCGCTCTCCACACCGACTCGCCAAGGAGACCAAAGAGAGAGACTCTCTCATCAGCTCGCCAACCGACCACTCTCTTTCTCGGCGTTCCAATGCGGCCCTTTTATCGCCCCGGGGCGTTCGCCCCTCCCTTCTCAGCGTGCGGGGGAAAATCCTAGAAGTGTTCTCGGGTTTTCATACTTTTAGTAACCGTCACTTCTATTTACCCGTTCCAGAATATCGGGGCGGGAGTTGTCGAGTTGTTCTCTATTCGGAGTATTTGGTTATTCTTAACCGTTGCTTTTGTTTGTAGAGGAGGGTCGCTGTGTTGTGGCGATTGACGAGGTTGTTGAGATGTCGTTGTTGCAGTGTGGTTGGCGCTGTGGTGGGGATGGCGTGGTTGTTGAGATGTCGTTGTGGTGGTGGAGGTGGCATGGGTGTAGTGGTGTCGTTGAAGAAATGCTGTTTGTTTGAAAGAGATGTTGGCGG
>NC_140974.1:60079679-60129679 GCF_056783735.1 Eptatretus burgeri
ACTCCTCTCCCCCACGCAACTCACTCCTCCCTCATCCGACTCACTTCTCCCTCACCAAACTAAAAAAAAAAATCAAGATTTTCAAAGTAAACACAGTCATATGTCAATTTACACGTCAGTAAAAGTTTCATAGTCCATATCTTGTTTAGTCTTTCAGTATAATTTATTTGGACAAATTAGGTCTGCTCTGTGAAATGACACAATATTTGTGCAAGTCAACTTTGTCTTCTTTTATCTCTGAGCAATTTTCACTGGAATAAATTGTTTTACAGATAGAGCATGAATACCATTGAGTAACAAATAGTTTTTAGCTCACCTGGAACAAAGTTCTGGGGAGCTTATAGGTTGGCGTGTCGTCCGTCCGTTCGTTTTTCCATCCGTCCGTCCATTCGTTCATTCGTCCGTCCGTCCACAAATACTTGAAACTTATTCTCTGAAACGACACATACAATTTCAATGAAACTTTATCACAACTTTCATCACCGTGTATGTACCAAATTTTGTTCATGGCATAAACAAAAAAATTGGGGTCTGCGTGGGTCTATGGAGGGAGTTTACAGAGGGGGGGGGGTTGCCCCCCCCTCCCCAAAGAGGTATTTGCTTTCTTCTCTGAAACTACACACACGATTTCGATGAAACTTGACCATAATCTTTATCACCCATGATGTACCAAAGTTTGTTTACGCCATTAAAAAACATCGAGGTCGAAGAGCGAAGAGGGTCTACAGGAGGTTATCACCCAAAATAGGTATTTTCTTTCTTCTCAGAAACTACACATACAATTTCGATGAAAATTGACCACAGCCCTCATCACCTGTGATGTACCAAAGCTTGTTCACACGAATAAAAATAATCGGGGTCTAAGTGGGTATACAGGGGGGTTTCCCCCCAAAATATGTATTTGCTTTCTTCTCTGAAACCACACACACAATTTCGATGAAACTTGACCATAAGCTGTATCGCTTTATCACCCATGATGTACCAAGCTTTGTTCATGGCATCGAAAAAAAATAATCCATAGGTATTTACTTTCTTCTCCGTTACATATTTTGTGGGTCATTCATGCCTTACAGTGGTCCCCTGGTTATCTTATCCAGCCGTTACCAGGTGAGCACCGAGGGGTATTGCTCCTCTGTATATTTGTACTCAGCTGTGAATGAACGCATACACATAAGGCAAACATTTTTACTAAAATTTGCTGCTTTGAGCGACAAGTGTCTTTTCAAACAGATTTAGTTATCGAATGGATTCTGCTTAAGGCATGATCAATGTAAAAGCTGTTTCGTGCTTTTCCTGATGTTGTTGTAAGGAAGCATTAGGCGAGTAGTTTTATCTCTTTCTTTTGTCTTGATTTCTGTAAAAAGAACAACAAATTGCATCATTTGCTGAATGCGTGTCCATCTTAAGGTCTTTACAACTCACTGTGGACTCTTTGCAGACAAACCACAAAGTCTCAGCCACATTGGACATGGACCCCCATTCAACACAACCACTTCATGTTTCCCTGCATGGAGCTCAACCACTAACCAGACACAGCACCGAACATCACAGCAGCACAGAAAACTATGCAGATCCTGACGTTCCCCTCGACCAAAACATTTTGGGGTAATAAGCAAGGGGCCACAAGAGTTGTATGTGGATAAGAGACAACATCAATGCATCAACGATTAGATAATTATGTTGGTTCTTACTGCTTGCAGCAAATCTCGGGATATTTTTGATGCGGGAAAAGTTGGTGAGCAGACATCGGGAGAAGTTGCTGTACATTCAGGTCAGCATATGTGCATTGTAAATCAGTGGTCTTCTAATTGTACTATAGGGAAATATTTATTATACAGTCATGTCTTCTTTCAATAAGAACTAGCTGTGTTTACCCATTGCTGCGCCGATGGATTTAATCTAAAGAAAGAATGGTGCACTTCACAAACATATTGCATGTCTATTTATGAGTCTCAATGAGGATGGATAATGAAGTGAAACTTGCGAGAAAAAATAGAACATTTTAAAACACCATTGTCATTGTGGTTATGATTGTTGTTGTTTGTGTGTTCCTTCTGTGTAATGTAATATATACTGAAACGCAAAAGAAACTTACCACTTGTTTGAAATGTAATAAAATTGTAACAGTTCAAAATAAAACAAACCAACAATTGCTGATTGAAACATTGGCGTTTTATTGATGACATGTCAAGTTTTTGACCAAGATACACCATCTCATAAATTTGTTCTACAGTACAGAACAGCACAGGGTGCAATGTCAGTCCCCTTTCAATAGCGTGTGTGGCCACCATTGTTTTGGATACAGGCAGTGCATCGTCGGCGCATACTGCCTACCAGTCTTTGGATGGATTGCTGCTGGATTCTGTCCCACTCAGTCCTCAATGTCTGAAGCCATCTGACTTAGGACCATCTGCCTGTCCTGCCTTGCAGTGGTGACTCTTGGCCTCCCTGATCGAGGTCTGTCATCTGCAGAGTTGTGGAGGGTGTCTCTGTCCACCAGGGCCGATATCGTCTGGTGTGAACAGCCAAGGCGACGTACCACCTCACGGTAGCTCAATCCGCCTTGCAGTATGCCCAAGGCACACTGCCGTTGATCCCTTGACAATCGTGGCATGTTGATTGAAATGCCCATTTTGCACTGGCCTTTTTAAAGCCAATATCAAGACATCACGTGCAGCTCATTAAAATCATCCCGTACCCCTTGGCTAATCACTGACAGTTAAAATGGCTGTTCAACAGCTGTGCTATGAAGTGACCATTGAAGGTTCAAGTGACTATCCGTGACCGTTTTGTCTGACAGTGAGCACACTATTGTCCACAAATAAGTTCACACATTTACTACACGCAGTGTTATTGTTGATATTTGAAGGTTTAAAAGGTGGTAAGTTTCTTTTGCGTTTCAGTATATTTTCCTATTGCTTTGAGAAGTACTGTACTGCTTCAAAACAGGCATTTTTAATGATTACACAGACACAAATTTTTGTTCAAAATAAATCGATTATTAGCTTTCCTCCCAATTAAATCGATTATTAGCTTTCCAACTGTACCATTTTCATTATTCTACGACAGGAGGAACCCTTTAGAATACAATGTGACGTGCGCGCGCACGCACACACACACACACACGCACAGCACACACGCACACGCACACACACACACACACACACACACACACACACACACACACACACACACACACCTCATCCATTTATAGTAAAAATAAAGAATATATGAATGCATTATAGACAAGTGGAAAACAGTTAGATATTTAACAAGGGAAATTATTTTATGCCTTGTAATATTATTTTCAACAACATACCAACATTCAGATCTGAAGACACCACAAAATAGTATCGCTGTCCAGTCGGCAAGGCATTGCAAGTTGGTATTGAGTTGCCATACTAGTTGGTGACACCTTCATTTTTAATGCGGATCTTCCCAACTACAAGCCACTTTTAGCAAACAGCTAACAACACAAGGGGTAACTATATCATACAAGTTTAATATTAATAGAGGGGAAATGCAACGAGTAGGTCCTATCACTACCATCTAACTATCCCTATGTGTATTATGCTTGCTGTGTCCACGATCTTCCAAAAGACCGTGTTGTATTTTTAGAGAAGCTGCACATGGTTTTCTCTTCCACAGGAAACAAACCGTTGATTGCAGCACCTGGAATCACCAAACAGCATCAACCAAAGAAACCATCAAAAGGAATGTGGGTTGTACACCTTCCATGCATGGGAATGGCCAATGCCTCACCTAGGGTGGTCAAATAATTAATTTGTTGTGTGCTGTGAATTGTTGCAAAGGGAGTGGATGGAATACCATAATTGGGCCAAATGTTATCTGCAATATATCTTTGCAGTGTTTTGTAGCTCACCTGTTCGAAGAACAGAGAGCTATAGCGATACTCCCGGCGTGACGTCAGCATCAGCGTGAGCGTGAAAATGTTAGTTTTTGGTGCAAGTTATTTCCTTTCTAATGTTTTTATCTACCACACTATTTTTTACTGATTACAATACACAAATATATATATATATATATATATATATATATATATATATATATATATATATATATATATATATTGCTTTAAAATTATTTGGATCAGACTTCACTGCAATGCTTTATAATAAATATTATGAGACTAGTCTTTTAAAAACGATAAATGTATAAACAGGCGAGCATCGGGTGGCTTTGACACCAACTCTCTGGTTAGTTGTTGCCACATGAAGGCAATATTGAAGGGTTGTTCACCATTTACCCACACATCCCTGAAAAATCAACTGCGAAACTTAATTGTACTCACTTTACCTGTACACCTCCAAAATAAAGATCCCGTAGAGCATAACGCCTTGATACGGACATTCTGGAAAGATGGATACTTGGATGACTTGTGTGACATCATGCTTGTGTGACATCCTTATGCTATGCCTTTCATTCTTGTGTGGCATCCTCAAGTTGGCTCATCAGGCTTGTCTGATATCCTCAGGATTGGCCCATCGTGAATCCCTCCTGCCATTTCTTTTCAAGAGGGTGGGCACACCAGTTTCATTTTGCGAGCCAATCTTTCCCTTTGTTGAAATTATTATCTCAATTAACGCAAAATTATGTGCAGCTTCATGAAGTGAATTTGATTTCCCAAATTAAGCAAAGGCATTTCTAATGAGAAGAGGCCATTATAAACTGATATCATTGTCAGTCTGCAGATAGACATCTGCAGTCAGTTTATATACCATCAACTGGGAGCTACTAAGAATGCCTGAGTAACTTTGAACATTACTGAGGGATCACAAGAGCATGCACTGAAGCAATACCTCAACCAATTTAAACGCAAGGACGTGTAATGAATATTGAAAGGAATAAAGGATTGTAAAAAAAAGTACTGTATTCTCGACCTGACATTGGGGAGAACAAAAATATTTTTGGAAAGCTTGTTCAAAGTTATCCCAGCATTTAAAAAACATCCAGTTGATTGAACAAAGTGCAGTACCATGTGACTTGGGTCTCTTACCATTGCAAACGAAAACCACATTGGACATCGTTCTGTCTCAGACAATGTTGATCTTTGTTTACGACCAGGCTTTGCAATATTCAATCCCGGCTTTGCTATTAAGGTTGCAATTTCCTGAATATTTTGCTGTTATATGATTCACTTTAACCAACGAGCCCCTGTAGTTAAACATGTTATACTAAACTTTATTGTTTAGTGTTGTGATTTCCTGTATATAAGTGCGCTTTGTGATTTCAAATGCAGCATCATCCATTTTACGTTCTGTTGACGGGAAGGAAGTGGGCTTATGGAGGGTAGTTGATAACCTTATCCAGCGATCAGTGCTCAAAGTAATGCGTCTCTCTCACGAGCTTTCTATTCAGTCTGGCATCCCAACTTGTTCTTTAAACTCTGCTTATGACATCTAAAGGCCAACTCCACACATGATTACTGACTTCCTCCACTCTCGTAGTCACTGTGTGGCTCTCAACGAAATCCTTTCATCTCTTGTCCCTATCAAGGCTGCAGTTCCCCACAGCAGTGTTCTGGGCACAGTCCTATTCCTTATCTTCATCAATGGTCTCTCTGACTCTCTGGAAAATCCACTTTATATATTTTCTGATGACTCCACCCTCTGCCCAACAGACATCCCACATCATTCAGATAGGCAGGTTATAGCCTCTTCCCTCTCTTCAGACCTTGATAGAATCACAAGCTGGAAAACACTTGGAATATGTCTTTCAATCTTGACAAATCAACCCCCTCTCTCTCTCTCTCTCTCTCTCTCTCTCTCTCTCTCTCTCTCTCTCTCTCTCTCTCTCTCTCTCTCTCTCTCTCTCTCTCTCTCTCTCTCTCTCTCTTTCTCTGAAAGGACCATATGACAAACCCTTCCATATACTTTCTTAACAATCCTCTTGAGGAAATTCAGTCATTAATACTCCTGGGTCTCACTATCAGCCATGATCTTTCTTTGGCAAACCATATTTCAAAGTTTGTCTGCAAAGTCAGTCACTGACTTGGCATCCTGTGTCATACAAAGTCCATCCTTGGCACACCTGAACGTCTATCCACCTGCAAGACCTTCTATTCATACACAGCTTGACAGAGTACTGCTCTCCCCTCTGAGCAGACTCCCCTGCTTCACACATTGCTGAGCCTGACGTCGTGGAAATCAAGGTCTTCAAGTTTATTGGTCTCCCGAGATTAAGCTGAGTCAATGTAACTATCACTTTCCAATCGCAGACAGGTCATTGGTCTGTCTTCCACCACCTCCTTTCTGGTATTGCACCCTCTGTTCTGTCCGTGCTTTGTCCCCACAATGTTTCTGCAGGGTGCACATGGTCCAGAATAAACCCCCTTCTTGTAAAACTACCGAAATCCAGGATCACTGCTCATCTCCACTCATTTGTTCCTCTTTTTTTCCTGCCCCTGTGGAACTAACATCGACATTCTCTTCATTGTCATTCTTCCCACCAAGTCTTCATGGCAACTCTTCACCACCATCTCAGATCATCCCCAATCCATTATCTTTTCATTCTACGATTAACCCCCACCCCTAAACCCACCTTCCAAATTTGCAGTTCTTCCTTCCTGAGAGTTTGCTTCTGTATCCATCTTGTCCACCCCATGCATCCACCCTTACCCCTCATTCCTCCCCACACCCATTTTTTGGCCAAGTCTCCCCCTATCTTGTCTTTCAGCTCTGCTGTTGGTGTCCCCACCCCCTCTCTACTGTCTCTTTTGTAAATAACTGCAAGGAGAGACAATTTTATTCCTTACTAACTACTATGCATTCTTTATGGCGCGACTGCAGGATCGCCTGGCAAAAGGACAAGCAGAACTTCGAAACAAAGTACCAGCTCCTTTCAGATCCAGATACTGAATCCGAGTGGGTGCCTCTGTTGTCATTTGCTCACTTAAACACTAGCTTAACCACACCATAGGAGAACAGAACCAAAAATACTCATTTATTTATTTGCTATGATATCAATTGAATACCCTTAAAAGCATAACATCATTGTGTATTTTGCATCGAAGGTTCATACATTGTGCTTTATTTATTTCTCTTATTGGTTTTCAAGTCATTCTGTGAACTCCACCACTATTTCTCCCTTTGGAAGTGATGCAAGTACTATTGATCAGTTTTGTTTTTCACCAAAATATAAGCTCAAATTTTCCAACCCACTTGGAGTCAAATTCCTTTCATTCACCAAACAACTGGTCCTTGCCCAGAGGTGTTTTTAGTCTGTAAGGGTTGCAGGGACTTCAACAGGAGTAGAATGGGATGAGGCCACGAAGTGGTGATGGGCTGGAGTTTTTTTTTTTCTAAGGACTGGAGGGAAGAATACAAGAAGACAGACTTGGATCGATGATTCCACAAGTGAGAGAAGAGTGAAATGTAGGAGTTGAGATAAGGAGAAAGCTTTTAAACTTGAAGAGGTTAACACCAAGAGTATTGTTTTCTGAATGTACTATTTGTGTAACCTGTGGGAGCTGTGTTGGGATGAAGAGAGGAAAGGGCGCAAGGAGCAAGACTGGAAGAAAGGTGGTGTCAGACCATAAGGCCATGAACCTGTATGCAGTGAGCAAGGAGCAGTTCTATGACCAAGGCCCTTGGTCTCACTGGAATCTTTCTGACCGAGATACATATTAGTGAGTCTGGGAATGTTTGGCTAAATCTCCAAGAACACAAAATGGCAGGCCATGGAACCATCCAAAAGCATTGACACTTTGAGCATGCAGTTAAGCAAAATGTCAAACAACACAATCAAGAAGGAAACAATGGCAGCAGAAAGCAGCAAGCACAAATCAATTTGTTTAATTCTGCTACCAGGAGGATGAATCAAATAATAATAAATATGCAACGTAATGTACAGTGTATAAACAGGAATAGGATAGGAGAAAGGGCAAGAGAAAAAGAAAAGAAAACACAACAGTAACTACAAGGGCACCCGGTAGAGCACACACCTCTGCCAGGCTGATTAGTTTATGTTTTGTACCCCACTGATAGGTTGGATCTGGATTCGGACCTTAACTTAAAATGAATGGTCCTGTTCTTGTCAGCAAACCAACTCATCCACCAAGTTTCATCCGAATCCGCCCACAACTTTTTCAGATATTGTGCTATATATCGTTTTTTTTTATACTCAATGGTAAAAATATAATTTAAAAAATTCTCGGATCCGGATCCGGATTCAGATCTTCACCAACATCTAATAATTTCGTCCTTGTCACATACCTCGAAGCTTTCGACCAAATTTCGTCCAAATCCATCCCAATTTTTTGATATATTTTGTTCACAAACAAACAGACGGGGGTGAAAACATAACCTCCACCCACCTTCAGTGGTGGAAGTAACAAACAAACAAATGACAGACAGACAGACAGACAGACAGACAGACAGGGGTGAAAACAATCTCCTTCCACCTTCGGTGGCAGAGGTAATAACACAGCACATGTTATGGAGAACACCCAAAAGGCTCGGAACCAACAATATGGTTCATTTTGCAACAATTCACAGATTAGGCCAGAGCTCTTCCTGGGACACAAAAACCTATTAGATGTACAGTATGCTGCACCATCTGTTACCCTCATAAAGATGTTAAAATGAATGGATTTTACAGTATCAACTGATCTTTTGCCATTTCTATCAACACAGTAAGGCGACAGAGAAGAAGTAGGAATGGGCCAAGTTGAAGGAAGTTGGTAAAATTTCGGTGGCAGAAACTAAGGCTATATGTGACGATCATGGACCAATGGAACTCCCCACCACACTTGCTGATGCCGCTGCAGGTGGCAAGGCCAGAGCACAGCCTGCAAGCTGAATCACAAGCTTTCCAAACGCCTGCCATCTGAACAGCATTGCATAATAATGAATTACTTAATTGCCATTTTATTGTGCTCCCCGAATGTGCCATAACTCCTGCCTTTCGGTCTGCGATGACGCTCGTTTTCAATCTTCCCATGTTTTCTGGCTGTGCAAACAAGATGTGGAGACTCTCGGAGAATTGTTTAGTAGCTACACCTTCAGTTGCTTTAAGTACCATACCAGTTGACCCCAGAGCAAGTACCTTTCCACTGGGAGAGTAACACTTAGTTGTTCTCTGTTGGATTGCAATGATTAACCAGTCAAGCATCATTCAACAATCACAGTAAATCAGACGTGAAGCCTTTTACAATGAGCTGCTTGTTTTACTGTTTTGCAGTAATTTCAAGTCATTTGTAAGACTGATGCTGAAGGACACCAGAGATGAATTGTTCAAGATGACCAGGGTACATGCTCATTTCACAGGGAAGGGGAGGGGGGTGGTGAGAAGAGGAGGGGAGGGCTATTATGTACTGAAAATAACCTTCCACTTAGACCAGGAAGATCTGGGGGAATTCCTTCCAGTTTTTCTGTGTTTCAAAATGTGTTGAATATTGAAAATGTAGAGTATTTACCACTAGTTAGTGAATGAATTGGACACTAACCTGTTTCATTATTTAATGGCCACAATTATTCCCACGTTCTTGTGGCGTTGGCCGGCAGAAACTTGGCCCAAGTATTATGCGAACTGGCTGGCCAGGCCTGATGCTCGACCAAAGGTTGGATAGGAATTTGAAATTTGGCCATGGTGCCGGCGATAGCTCGCCTACTCATTGTGAAGGACGCCGTGAGATCTTTGACATCCACCGACTAAATCCGGCAGACAGGAAGCCCAGTTTGACGTCCACCGGATGGCACACACATTGATGAATCACCCTGCCTGAGAAACACTGGGATGACAGTTTACAGCAGTGCCGAGATACAAATTCAGGCGAGACGGCTTGTTAACGAGTGTGCGTACCTCTTGGTAATTATGTCAGCCACACAAGCTAGTTTCATGATTATTCATTTAAAAAATAATATCTTGAATCAATAATCATTTTTAAATATTTGAGATGTTTGCAACTGCTGTCCATCTCAATTCTCTGTCCAGGAGTTCTACCAGAAAAAGGGAAGACAGGTGTTGGTGAAGTTGAAAGTGGGGAGCACACTCAACCAGTGTGTAGACATGATCCTGGACACTCTGTTGGACTACCAAGCCAAAGCTTTTGAGAGCAACATGGTTTTTATACAAAGTGAGGACAGCTCATTCCCTTAGGATTTAAAAATTTATATTCAGGATCTCTAGAGAACCTGCTGACTTTTTTTTTAACCACTTCTGTTCAACATTCCGATGATATAACATTCCGATGCATCTCCACATATAAAGAGCTATCTGGTAATTATGCAAATATGGTGGAAATTTTGACCCCCACCCCCATATTCTGCATCCTTATTCCTTCCCCCACCCTCCCCTTATAGATCTATTTTCCTTCTCTCTCCACTCCCACGACACACTCCTCATCTCCTTTCTCTCAGAGTCTCAAGGCTCATGGAAAAGCCAAACGACAAAGGGCAGCAAGTTCACAAACTACCAAATGGGACAAGGGAGAAGGAGGGGGCATACACAAGGAGGAAAGGAGGCAATGCATCACAAAAACGAGGAACAATAGACCAGGGAGGAACAGAATGAGAAAGAATGAGCATATGCAGAAGAAAGAGCACATGAGGTGATGACGGGCAGCGCATTTGAAAGACCGAAGTGAGGACGACGAGTCAATGGATGAAGTATAGTTGATTTCACAGTCGCGAGAATAAGGGGACAAATTAATGCAGGTGGGCAACCAGTCGATGGTTAGCAGGTGAGGTTTCTCTTACTTTTCTCAATTTTGGTTCTCATTTCACAAGTAAGTGACCGGCACCCCCTCCTCCCCTTCCAATCCACATGCATACGTAACAAGTAGAAGGTGCCTAATGATTATTCAGGATAGATATAACTCATAAAAGCTTACTTTAATTCCATTCTTATGCAATGATTTCTTCTTTTAAATCCCTCTTCATACTTTGATTGTTCATTACATATTGCTCTACAATGTAGCATCTTACAAACATTTTTTTTTACCGTTCTGTTTTATCACACACTTTAATTCATACCATTTAATGCCGTGTAATTATACATGGCTTCTATCCTTGAGTCTTCAATTTTGCATTTTTATTGCATTAATTCAGATTCAGATCATTTTCCATGAGTGTGAGATATACTGTCGCCGAGAGGATATTACTTTCACCCCTAACCCTATGCATTAAGGCTTACATTGATTGATGATGCTTGTCTGGATGTGGATTAGTTCTGCTGCTGCTGATGACCTGTTGTTGTTGTTGTTGTTGTTGTTCTTGTTCTTGTTCTTGTTCTTGAGAGTGTTTACCCCATTTGTGACTTTACAAAACCAACGATTTTACACCACAGAACACAGGGAGCAGTATGGTTGTGCCAAAATCAGCACAAAAGACAAGTTTTTATTGTTATGCTTTAAAATAAAGAATGTTAAGGTGTGAAAAGCTAGCTCATACTATACGGTGTTTTTGATGTTCATGCCAAAATTAATGTTGGAACCATTACAGAATATATGGTCACCTCGACAGATCTTCTAACATCGACCCGTCAACGGTGGGGATTATTAATTTCCAAAAGGATGGGCCGAATCATACGAGCGACCCGAGCGGAATTAGTCCCCCACACACCCCAGTCAGAAATGCTAATTCCACCGGTCTCTTGAAACGAATGTTACCAATTTTCACCTCCCTCAGGGATTCGCCCAAAACCACACCAAAATGGTTGCTTACGCGAGAGGTTTGTAATGGCGGATCACCATATGAAACGTGTCCTTTCAGAATAACGAGTTTATTTTAAGAAGGTACAGGACGACGAAAATGGAGAATCACGAGACAAATGAAAGACGGATACGAATACAAGCAAATAATTTTTTGCTTGCCACCCCTGTGTTTTTTGAGCCCTGGTGTAACAGGGTCTTTTTTACCCTCCTCTTGTGACCATGCCTCACACCTCTTCAACATTCTTTGCTCAAGGCTATACGCTGGCCTGTGAGGGAGCATGGCGCCGCCTCCATGGTGACATCACCTGTATGCGGTTGTTTTGCCAATGTATCAATCATGCAACGCCTTCTCGTTTGCCACTGGCAACGTGCCCTCTGTGGTCCTTATAAGGCCACCGTCGCATTAGATACCTATTACCAAGAACTCGGACCATGAGAGGGGTGGGCGTTATATGAATTTACCCCCTTTGATTCTTCCCTCACCTGGCACCTTTCCTGGTTTACAGAGAGAACATGAAATAAGGCTTTCCTACCTAATGCCTATTTCAGCACAGCCCCTTTCACAGCAGACATAATCGGAAGACAACTTCTTCTTATGGGTCCCAATTACAAAGACATGTTTTAAGCGACTCAAACACACGGTCCATGCTAATTATTATCAATCTCATACCTCCTACCCATCAAATGTAACAATATTTACATTTCCCTTCAACTATAAGCTTTTCCCAAGCCTTGATCTTTGTATAATTATTACCTCCACCACCGAAGGTGAATGGAGGTTATGTTTTCACCTCTGCTAGTTTGTCTGTTTGTGAGCAGGATATCTCAAAATGTTGTGAACAGATTCGGATGATAACTTGGTGGACATGATGGGTGTGTGATAAGGACCAACTGATTAGATTTTGGTGAAGATCGGTTGTGGATTCGGATATTAAAATTATAAAAAGTGATTCTTCATCGTTGAGAGATTGGGACAAAAATGATAGCACGATACCTCAAAATGTTGTCGACAGATTTGAACGAATCTTGGTGGATGTGTCGGATAGGTGACAAGAACAAGCTGATTAGATCTTGGTTAAGGTCCAGATGCAGATCCGGCCTATCAGTGTGCTACAAACGTAAATTAATCAGTGTGGTGGAGGTTGTAGTTAAAATAAAAACTGATTAATTGTGATCATTGTTAATCGATGACACGGATTGGGTATAAATGTCATGCCGAGAGTAAAGTTTGAAGAATATGTGGATGTGATGGAAAATTAACAAAGATGAAGAATGGAGGTAAAATGACAGTAAACTTTGAAGAATAGAGGTGTGTCAATCTGGGTGAAAGAAAATATTGTATCGAGAGAAAGGCTTGACTTTAAGAAGGGAATTGAATGAGGGAATTTTGTGTGGATAAAGATCAGGGATTGCAAGAAAAGTGAGAAATTGTTGGATTCTTTTATAGAGCTCCTTTTGTGAGGGAAGAGCAGGAAAGATGGATATGTGAAGAATTCAGAAGGGCATGTGATGAGGGAAGAATATTGATGATGGGGGATTTTAACTTGCCTGGGATAGATTGGTTCTAGGAATAGGGAAAGGGCAGAGCAGAATTTTTTAGACTTGTCCAGGATTGCTTTTTAACCAAGTTTATGCAAAAGCCCATGAGGGCGTGTGCTTTTTGGACCTCTTTTTGAGTCACATTCACAATATGGTGGAGGAGTTGAAGGTGGGAGAGCATCTGGGAATAGGTGACCATAATATATGAAGTGAAACTCCATTGTGAAGATATGACGTTTGGGACAGTGATGCAAGGCTGTTTGGATTTTAAGAGGGCAAACTTTGTGGGAATGAAAAGTGATTTGGGAGCTTTAGATTGGGTATAGTTAATGAGTGGGTGGTCTGCATCAGAGAAATGGGCAACCTTCAAAGAGCAAATGTGTATGGTGTAGAGTAGGCATATTGCAGTGAGGTGTAAATGTAAAGGCAGAAAGAGACCAGGGTGGTTGAACACAGAAGTATGCAATATAACTGAAGTCAACCTATTAGCTTGACTTCAGTTGTGGGAAAGGTGTTGGAGATGTTCATTTAAGGAACGGATAGGGAAAAATTTGAACAATATCAAGTTCATTAAAGACAGTCAGTATGGATTTACCAAAGGGAGATAATGTTTAACAACTTCAGTGTCGTTCTATGAAATAGTTTCTGATTAGGTGGATGAGGAAAGTGCAGTGGATGTAGTATATCTCGACTTTAAAAAGGCATTTGATAAAGTACCACATTGTAGGTTGTTCGCTTAGGTGAGGGTTTGTGGAGTGGCTGGTGGGGTAGCTAACTGGATTGAAAACTGGCTTAGTCATAGGAAGCAAAGAGCGGCTTGGAGTGGGAGGGGTCTGGCTGGGAAAATTTAAGTAGTGGGGTACCTTGGTCATTATTTTTGACGAGCAAATACCACCCATTGCTTCACTGTCTGGAATACTGAAATGGGGGGGGGGTAGGGGTGGGAGAGCGAGAGAGGGGTGGGAGAGCGAGAGTGGGGTGGAAGAAACAGAAAGAGTGGTGGGAGAGAGGGAGAGGTGGCGGATATATATATATATATATATATATATATATATATATATATATATATATATATATATATATATATATATATATATATATATATATATATATATATATATATAGATATGTACAAGCAGGGACGGATCCAGGATTTCAGGTTGGCAGGAGGGGGGGGGGTTAGGGTTCCCCACATTCAACTCCTCCACGATTGGCCTGCACCGCATGTCTCTCTCAATACCACCTATCGCTAGCAAATACCACCCGTCACCTCACCGATGGGAATACCATGAGAGGAGGGAGTGAGCAGGGAAGGAGCGAGGAGGGGAAGGGGAGCAAGGAGGGGAGGGGAGTGAGGGGGGAAGGGGGAAGTGTGGAGGGGAAGAGGGTGTTCTCGACTTGTGTTTGGTAGGGGGAAGGGGTGGTTCTCAACTTAAGCTTGGTTGGGTGACTTGAGAGGATGGGGGGTTCTCGATTTTCATTTGGTTGGGGGACTTGAGTGGGAAGGGCGGTTTACTTTTATTTGGAAGGGGACTTGAGGGGAGGCGGGGGTAGAGGGGGGAGGGTTACCTCTACTGTAAGCTTACGTTTGCCTTGAGTGTAGCTTTACCTCCTCACACCTCATGGAGGTATATAAGGAAGAGAGGGATTTGAGGGTGAGGGGTTATTTTACCCCCTTATGGATTAGTTTAGATTATTTATGGATTAGATTAGTGGTTAGTTTACTTAAGCCTCATTAGCCATGGAGGCTAATGAGGCTTAACTGAGAAGAGGACTTGAGGGAGGGGGTGTGGTGGGTTAACCTCCTACAGTTTCATCATTAGGCCAATTCATCAACACTTTTGCTGTTCCTCGGATAGATGTAAAATTGGACGTCACGTCTGCCGGCATTAGTACAAGATTGAATGAAATGGGGTACGTTCAAACAGCACTTTCAAACGGGTTCAAACAGCACGTACCATTTTAGAGAGATTATAACATGGGCTTCCCTTTAGGGATGAGACTCGTACTGCAACTAGCACCTTGTGTACCCGCTATGGAACTGGAGCTCTCCGAGGCGGTAATTACTCTTACCATTAACATTACTTGTCTTATCTTACATTTTAAACTTTTGTCAGATTTAACTACGATAACGGAACACACGTTTATATTTGTATTTTCTTGTGTAAATATGGAGAATACTTTGTTCACTTTATCACCTTAACATTGTCTTGAATGTCAACTTGTAATTTTATTTTCAAAAATGACAACCGATGTGATAAGAAATGCCAATTACACCACAGTCGACTGTATTGCTATGGATTGTAAACAAACAAACATCGAAGAATGCCACTCAAAGTTGAGCCACAAAGTCATTACAAATATGTAAGCAAAAAGACAAATAAAGCAAATGGAAAGGCAAGAGAATGGTGAAACAGAGGTGTGTTTCATTTCCAAGCAGCTTGTAGAGCACTCGCCAAGTGGCTTAAGCACAAAAGCAAACACTCCAATGAATTGGTTGATAAGGAACGCTGGCAAAAGGCAAGTGATAGCAAGCAGATTGGTAATGGGACACACCCTAGCACCTTCATCAACGCAAAAACAACCAGTGGAATATGTGTGTGAAGTTTCGTGTTCATCGGATGAGGTGTGTTTTTCTATCCAAGATGGCCGCCAAACCATGTGACTTGTGACGTCATAATTTTTACTATGTATGCAGAAATGATGGAAGATGATAGTTGCAAATTTTCGCTTCGTTAGGTTATGTGATTCCAGATAAAACATTATTTAATATTTTTCTTGAATCCAACATGGCTGCCAAACCATGTGACCTATCAATTAGAAAATATCAAAAGGCACCAGTTCACCACTTGCTTGATATGTGCACAAATTTCGTAAATATATCTTGAGGGGATTTGTAGTTAAGCTCCGGAAACGGACGGACGGAACCCATTTCTATATCCCCCGCCAACTTCGTTGGTTGGCGGGGGATAAAAAAGTGGAGTGAAATATTGAGAAGGTGGGATCATATTAAACAGCTTGCTTAAAGTAAATACGCTTAGTTAATAAGAATCGCCAATTTCTTTAAATTTTCAGATTTCACTCCATATTTTGACACTTATCTAGCCCACGAGCTCTGATCCTCAGATCCGAAGACAGTTTTTGAGTATATACTTTCATGAGTCTGTGAGAGGCCATCATGGAAAATCACATCATTTTATGCATAAAATTGCTCCAAGCTCCTAATATGAAAACTATAGCACTTACAAAAGTGATGTAGATAGCAATTCGTAGTTCTGAGAATCAGGCATTCAATGACATGAGTGAGGAAAGTGAAAAAAAATTTTTTGAGCGCTTTATCATGCACAAACCATTGCAGCCTGTTCCAAGGCAAGACATTTTTGATGAGGCCGAAACAAAAAGAACCCTGTGAGGTGACAATGGGCTGACCAAGATGACTGCCATTTTGGTAAGGCTTTTTTTTGTTGTTTTTTTAGATCCTTGTGGAGGATTTCTTAGTCTTACTCACGTTGTTGTTCTTCATCTTCTTCTTGTGGTTGTCCTTCATCTTCTTCTTGTGGACTTTTTAGATCCTCGTGGAGGATCTCTAAGTCTTACTCACGTTGTTGTTCTTCTTCTTCTTGTGGACTTTTTAGATACTCGTGGAGGATCTCTAAGTTTTACTCACGTTGTTGTTCTTCATCTTCTTCTTGTGGACTTTTTTGTTTCACAGCCTACAGTTTTCATCGAAACTTCTTGAAACTTGGTATATATATATATATATATATATATATATATATATATATATATATATATATATATATATATATATATATATATATATATATATATATATATATATATATGTAAAAATACCCTGCGCAGACAGTAACCATCTCCGATTTTGAAAATTCCTCCAAGAAAAAAAAGTTATGACGTCAAAATATCCCCGCTAATGGAAATCGCCTAAAAAATTATCTCCGAAACTAGGCAAGCATTTTGAATTCTGTTTGCGGGAATCGAATAGGGCATTAGCAGAGATGAATTACCGCACATATGATACATCACTATGACATCATATCAATTTTTATGACGTCATTCCTATTTTTTTGACATTTTTTGTTTCACAACCCAGAGTTTTCATCGGATCTTTGTGAAACTTGCCATGTATACGCAGAAAGCCCACGCGCAGGCAGTAACCATCTCGGATTTTGGAAAATTTTCCGAGAAAAAAAATTTGACGTCGTCATATCGCCGCTAATGGAAATCGCCTATACCATTATCTCCGAAACTAGGCAAGCTGTTTGAATTTTGTTTGCTGGAATCAAGCCGGGCATTAGCACAGACTATAATTTATCGCAAACCTGATACATCACAATGACGTCATATTCGTTTTTATGACGTCATCATTAAGAGGACGAGGATCTTAGCTCATTTGAGCTTGTTTTGTTGATGATCACCCCGTTAATTATCTTCAAAATGGGTGTTAACATTTACCCAAGTACCCAGTTTTCATTCATGCACCCCCTTGGAATTACCTTAGTATGCATGCAAAGGTTCAGGCTGCTAAATTTCATGGTTTTGGAGTTATGGAGGAGACACTGACACACACACACACACACACACACACACACACACACACACACACACACACACACACACACACACACACACACACACACACACACACACACACACACACACACACACACACACACACACACACACACTTCTCATCAATGATTTGGACAGTGAGGTTTCCAGTCAGCATGATAAATTTGTAGATGACACAAAACTCGGAGGTGTGGTAGATAGCAGAGAAGGTGGTGATCAGATTCGGGAAAGTCTAGAACTAGATCCTTTAATAGACTGGGCAAAAGATTGGCAGATGCAGACTTGCATCGAGAAATGTAAGGTGCTGGGGATGGGTGTATGAATAATGAAAATAGAGATTACGTAATGCACGGGGCAATCTTGGAGCGTGTCACGCAGGAGAAGGATCTTGGGGTGGTAATAGATATGGGGTAAGCAGACAGCACAGTGCCAGGCAGCTATAGTTAAAGCTTACAAGGTTTTAGGTTGTTGTCTTACAGGATAAATACAAATCAATAGAGGTAGTTTTAACACTGTATAGGAATTTAATGGGGCCTCATCTCGTATATTGTGTACTATTTTGGTCACCACATCTGAGGAAGGATATAGCTGCCACAGACGGTACAGCGTTGAGCTACTAGATTGATTCCAGGGTTAGCTGGACTAAACTATGAGGAATGTTTGAAGGAGACAGGACTTTATACATTCATGGAAAGGAGGCGATTGCGAGTGGATCTGATAGAGATGTTTAAAATAATGAAGAGTCTGGACCAGATAGGTGAAGTGGGAGTTTTTCAGCAGAACGGACAATGTTTGGACCATGGACCATAGCTTGAGGGTGAAGATGAGAGTTCGGACAGATTTAAGGTAGGGGTCTTTCAATCGGAGGTTGGTTCCCATCGTGTGCTGCCTTTTTGGCTGCTGGTTGCATCATTGGTTAGGAACGCGGTTATGCCGCTGATGCAGTGCCCCTATTACCAGTACACTGGTGCTCATTTCGCCGACCTCAGAAGGATGACAGGCTGAGTCAACCCCCTGGTGTTCATTCAGTGGAAAACGGGGCTCGAACTCAGACTCCAAGGATCCCAAGCCACCACCCTAACTGTGAAGCCAACACCAGACTGATGGAGAATGGTTAATACATGGTATGGTCTCCCCCGGAAAGGTAGTTGCGCCCAAGAGGGTGGATAAGTGGGATTTAGATTTGTACCTGGATGCTTTGGAGAGAGGGGTATGGGGATAATGCTTGTGTGGATAGTCGGTAGTTTGTGCGTGGATGGGTGATCATACCGGGGTTGGTGCAGCGCAGGCATGATGGGCCGAATGGCCTCCTCCTGCACCAAAGTTCCTTGTGTGATGTAAATGTAAAGCTTTGCTTAAACCTAATGAGCTCCAGAACAGCGAACCATAGTTCATTTTTCGATTGTCTTTCTTGATGCACATTTCATGCATTTGTTCCAAACGGACTTTCTCAACAGAGCTGATGTTTAGTACACCCTGTGGAAAGAGACAGTATGAAATGTTACATTCACACTCCACCGTAAATTGCAGGCTTTTATGAACAATTGGCCAAGATGGAAGAGTTTGCCACAGTGTTGGCTGAGCTCCTGATCCAGCAGGTTCATCGAAAGCAAATGAACAGCCAAAAGCAGATGGTGCGCACAATGAAGAATAACTTCTCCACGGTTTTGAAAAGCTTTGAAAAGAAAAAGGTGTGTGCGCATGCCATTCCACCTGTGCTACCATTATTGTTGCTTACAACCTTTCCTCTCATAACTGCATGTCTTTTATTTTTTTAGTCTCACCTCGAAGGGGATGCGAAACTATTGCAATGTCCCTGTCTGTGTGTTTGGCTGTCTGTTTGTCTGTCTCTGTCTGTATGTGTCCGAGTGTGTATATTTTAGCTTTTAAAATGTTTTTCTCTGCAATCGCTTGTCCGATCGATGTGAAACTTTAAACAGAGGAGGGACTCTGCCTGGAGAATATTTTATTGTTATGACATCAAAGGTCACATGGTTTTGCAACCATATTTGATTAAAGAAAAAAATGTGGACCACATTTTCTCCAAAACCGCTCAATGAAAAAAAATTAAATTGGCAATGTCATCAACTCCCCATGGGGTATATAGGGTGATAAGGATGACGTCATCGTTGATGTGGTATTCCAGCCATAACTGGTTTAATTGAAATCCTTATCCAAAAATCTGAAACTTCATTTATCTGATCTATGGCCCAATGTGAGCGAAGAATTACATTTATGACATCATAGGTCACATGGTATGGCAGTCAAATTGGATTAAAGGGAAAAATTTGGACATCATTAACTTTGAAACTGCTTAATGAGAAATATTGAAACTTGGCATATGTCATGAACTCCCCATGGGGTATATAGGGTGATAATGATGATGTTATCGGTGAAGTTGTATTCCAGCCATGGTTGGCTGAATTGAAATCTTCATCTGAAACCTCATATATCTGATCTACGACCAGGTGTGAGTGAAGAATTTAATGTGTGATGTTTATAACCCATGCCAAGAAACTATGTGATACAACAGGGTGCATGGATGATACAGTTATATGGGCCATAATAGCAGTGGCCCATAA
Source organism: Eptatretus burgeri (assembly GCF_056783735.1). Classification (NCBI taxonomy): domain Eukaryota; kingdom Metazoa; phylum Chordata; class Myxini; order Myxiniformes; family Myxinidae; genus Eptatretus; species Eptatretus burgeri. The sequence goes on from NC_140974.1 coordinate 60,100,068, forward strand.
TAATAGTGTGCTCATTTTGTTCAGAATAAACGCGCGAGGTGAGACTATGCACTCTATGAGTGTCATTATAGTTTATTTGTAATTTTACAGTTGTAGAGTAACTATGTGTGGCAAGATGCCTTCCACCCCTCGTCCGTTCCTTCCAAACCGTGTACACATCATCATCATCAGTCCTTTTGTTCAGTATACTGAACATTTTCATTTCACATTGCCTGCTATATGATGACCTAGGGAGCCCTCTATTGTTAATGTTCATGTTACAGAACAATATACTGGAGGGGGAAGGGCAGGGTTGGGGGTGGGGGGTTGTGGTTGCGGTGGTGTTGGTGTTGGTATTTTATGACCCACCTTTACTAAAAGGGGCATCTTGCCCCGCATTACTCCTCAAGTCATACTTTCATCCAAAGCTCCACTTACTTATCACTGAAATTCCATGTGCTGGTTCTGCAATATTATGTCAGGGTTTTAGTTTCAAAACCCCTTCCTTCCCCATCACACCACATATCCTCCTTCCTCGGTGACCTGTTTTGCATAGGAGAGGCACAGCAAATTGATGAAACCTGCACTGGGGCGGCTGGAGAGAGTGCAGAGCCTGGAATCCTTATGCAGTGAAGAGGAAGAGCGGCAGGAGTCCAGGAGAGTTGCAGTGACGGATTACTATTCCACGTTTGAGGCAGGCTTTTGTAGTAAACATACAACACCCACCTCCTTTACCCATCCTCACAATGAACTCCTTCTTCATGAAACAACTATAACCAACTTTAGATTTGCCAACCATTTTTGCCTCCACCACCGAAGGTGGACGGAGGTTATGTTTTCACCACTGTTTGCCTGTCTGTTTGTCTGTGAGCAGGATATGTCAAAAAGTTATGGACGGATTGGAACAAAATTTGGTGGATAGGTTTAGGTGTGTGACCAGAAAGAATTGGTTCGATTTTGGTGAAGATCCGGGAACTGGATACCGTAACTTTTTGAGTCATTCTTCACCATGGGAGATGGGACCAAAAAAAGATATCTCACAATATCTCAAAAAAATTTGTGGACTGGTTATGCCAAAATTTGGTGGATCAGTTGGTTAGTCGAGACCAAGCCGATTCGATTTTGGTTATGGTACGGATGCAGAACCGGAGTATCAGTGGGATACAAAACATAAACTGTTCACCCTGATAGAGGTGTGCGCTCTATCGAGTACCATTGTCGTTCTGCTTGTAATCCGGTTGTCTCATCTTTGGTTAAAATCTCCGAGGATGTAATCAAGTTAACGGCACACAGTTCCTGCACTGCACATGAAGAGCGGGTCAATGTGTGTGGGTCGATTCTTCCAAAACATCTTCACTGCTGGACTGATCGCCTGTAAGCTTGAGCATTTAGTGCTTTTTTGGGGATATATTACCTCTCGATTACCATGAGAGTAGAGTTTTACTTGGCCACTCCTTCGGTCAGGCAAGAGCGGCTGCACCACAAAGGTGGTCACTCAGTGTCCTTCATGGTTTATTTTATTTTACTCGTGTGCCTCCAATGTGGTTATTGCGAAGCATAAAATTAAAAGCAAGTCCTCCTCCCACAGGCATGCTGCACGAAGCATGCACGGACGTATGTGCACGAGCTCGCAAGCCTCGCAGAATACTTGCTGCATGATTGCGACAAGCTAATCATCCGTAACGACTTTCAGCCCGACCGTGAGTCTCTAATGTTCACAAGGGGTTTGGGGCAGTTATTAACCACCTTGTCCCTGCTGCTTTCTCAAAAATATTTACACTGTAAAGGAGTGAAGGAGAGAGCAACAAAAAGGAGAGTGCGGACGGTTCGGGTTGAGAAAGAGACTAGCAGTGGAAAGAGGAAGAAAATTTCAGGGGATAGTGATGGGGTGAGGAGCAAAATGAACTTTAAAATAAAAAAAAACTCAATCAGGGCCATCTATTCGTTGAGGAACCGCAGAGGGTTGGAGGGAAGAATGAAGAAAATCAAAATTAAGAAAAGGAAGATAAGGAAATGAGCGTAAGAAAGAGAAAGGCGTGTCGAGGAGCATAAAGAAGAGTGGGGGGAAAGAATGGATAGATGGGATGATTATAAGAGTAAGGAGAGGAGAGGGAAGGGTTTCCACATTCTGCTAATTTGCATATGTAATTAAATAGATGGCCCCAGATGTCTCTGCTCTGATGCCACCAGCCATTGGGTGTTTCAACTCGTGGCAGCCACAAACTGGGAGGGAATTCATTAGGCCGTTCGTCACCCCTCGGATATAATTAACCATTTACTTTTCCTGCAATGAAGGCACTCATTTGAATTGTAGACATTGTACTTGTGCAGACAATGTGCACTTTTTGAAACACGTCAATGTATTGCAGAACACAGCGTTACTCAGGAAGAGTGTTAAAGATGGCTGACCCACATGCACCCACATGCACGCATGTTAAGATCACATCAAATGCAATTGTGAAAGTGACGAGTGCCATGACTGAATATATCCTGTAAACAGATGAACCAACCCTTGGATGGGAGATTAAGCCGACTGACCCATTGAATGGCAATTCCTTGTGAACATTGATACTCCATGCTGTCTTTTGAAAGGGCTAAGCCAATGTGTACTGGTTCCCCATTCCAAATTCCAAATTCTTATCCTGGTTGAGGCCTGCTTCGCCAGCACCATGCAATGGAGTAGTGACATGTCCATGCTAAATTCTTAGCTATGGAAAAGCGTCATGATGTAGTCATGGGTTTGTGAATGACGTCATCACCATCAACATCGTAATTCTTATTATTATCTTCGCCAGAGGAGAGGGCATTGCATTTGGGTCTGTTTGTCTGTCTGTCTGGTTATTTGTTTGTTTGTCCACACACAAATTGAGGGTTTTTCTCTGCAACTGCTTGTCCGATTGAGACAAAATTTTCACCTCTGGAGCGACTCCTATTGTAGAATGATGGCAACGATGACGCCATAAGTCATGTGGTGTGGCAGCCATGTTGGAAAAAAGAAAAAAATTTGGACCTCCTGTATTTATGAAACTGCACAATTTAAAAATTGAAACTTGGCACATGGCAAGTACTTCTCATGGGGAACAACTGTGATTTCTTTAATGTCACAGGTGCCTTCGTTATGACGTCACAATTGCAGACATATAACGCTGAATCCGATCAGTGGTTTGGCAGCCATGTTGGATTTACCCGAAAACTCTAAAAATCTTCTTTTCCAGAACGGCTGGACATATCAAGGGGAAACTTCACACAAATGTTCAACAAGCCTTGGGGATACCAGGGTATTCACGAATAATTGATGTCACATGGTCTGTCAGCCATGTAGGATTGAGTGAAAAATCTTTTAAAATTCTTTCTCTTGAATTGCTTCAATCAAGATGAAACTTCACAATTATGATGTATTCGTGACGGGGAATATATGTTTTAAATTTCAACCTCATCAGGTTCATGGTCTGGCAGGCAGAATTATTTTTTTTGATCTGCGTACTTTTTAAATTTTTTTTTTGATCTGGGTACTTTTTAATTTTTTTTTTTTCTTCTTGAACAACATTGACTTGGCTGTGCCTGGATGGGTTTGAGGGAACATGAGTAGCATCTGAAACCCAAATCCTATCTCGGTTTTTCCTGATGACTTCATCTTTGCTTTTCGCTTGTTCGGGTTCCTTCTGATGACTCCAATGCAGGACTGTACCTATTTGGTCTTCCATTTGATTTGAATTTAATTCATTTTAATCTCATTCTGAATTAAATTGAATAATAATAAACGTCATGGGTCAGGGTATGCTTGGTGTTGGCTTAATGGTGAGAGTGGTGGGCTTGGGATCCTAGGAGCCTGAGTTCAAATCCTGCTTAGCTGTTGAATTAATACCAGGTGGGGTTGATTCAGCCTGCCATCCTTCTGAGGTTGGCAAAAGGAGTACCAGCTTGCTGGTATCTTGTGTTGAAGTGGTGTCCTATCTAGAATTGTGCCCAATAGCCCAGGAGACTGCTAAGGCAGCACCAACACTCTGCACAGAGTATGGTCCCATTGGATGGATGGATGGATGGGTCAGGGTCAAGTGTCTGATCAAAGTAGGGTTGCATAAAAGCAGGACATCTTGTTACTTGGTCATCATTGCCAGCAGTTATGAAGTGACAGTTCTAGTTATATATGTTATTAATTTCACAACACACCAGTACACAAACAACACACAAAACAAGGGTTTGCAATCTCTGATTGCTCTTTTGCTTGTAATATCTTACATCATTCTCATAATGAACAGAGTTTCACAAACACAATAATCCAGGAAGTAATCAAATCAGAATCAGAGGCACTCCTTGTACATCAATGCCTGACCTTGTGCCTCATGATCTCATCGCACTTCAAAAAGGAAAAGTTAATTTCACTTGTAGGGCAGCTTTTACACCAAGCGAAGCCACCCAGGATTATGGTGTTATGAAAAACCATGTATCACATAATGTTTCTCAACTACCCGGTGGTCTGAATAATAATAATAATAATGTGCTCCTGTCCTTGTGCGTCCCACAGTGCAGACAAAGGCAGAAAAGAATACCACCTCATTGCTTCAACAACAGAGTGCAACTCATGGCTTGGACACATCAGACAAAAAGGTCTCATCCGATACAGGAGGCAGGTGAGAATGGAGTTCTTAATACTAAGAGCAAGGTAGGTGTTGCATCATTGAGTGCACATGATATTTCCCAAATTTGTATTGAATATTGTTTTACTTACCTTACACTAATGTTGCTGTTCTTTTTCACTATTAATGTCTAGTGTCTCTATCTATCTTTGTCTTCTTGTCTATTCAACCCCTTGAGAGCGGAGTTGTGCCATGGACATTAGACATCATTTGTGAACCAATCTCCGAGGCCTTCTGAATTACTTTTTTAATCCGGACATCCAGGCATCTGAACAGGGCTGGGCAGTGAGATACCTACAACTAATCTTTTGGACATGGGTTTGACTCGTCAGAAGCACATTGGAGTGGCTGGAGGTGTGGAAGACTGGGTGCTCCTTCAAGCTTTTGGTCCACCAACAAGGTGCTGGAAAATGGATCTGACCAATGGAGAAGAAGCGAGTGTTTGTGCTGGAACAGTATAAGAAGGCTAGAACAGGTGTACTGTAGGAGGCATTTTGTTGGAGTGTATGTTTTTTTGCGTACCTTGTCGAGGCTCGTATGAGAGCCAACACACAATGCACAGCAAGGAGGGCATGAGACAAGAGGTGTGAGAGTGGGAAGGACAAAACAGTGGGGAATAGAGACATTAGGAGATCTGTGGAAGGGAGAGGGATGGGATGGGGAACATGGGGTAGACAAGATGGACATTACAGGGACTTTCAGGAAGGAAAGCAGGGAATTTAAAGGAGGTGGGTTTGGGGTGGATTAACGGGGGTAGAAATGATCGAGGATTTGGATGGGGGACGATAAGAGGTGGTCGTGAACAGCTGTTTTGAAGGCCTAGAGGGAAGAATGGGATTGAACAGAGTGAGGGAGTTTATTCCAAAGGCGGGAAAAAAGGAATGAAAGAGTGAAGGTGAGCAGTGATTCGTGATTTTGGTAGTTTTACCAGAAGGGGGTTGTTGGCGGACCTTCAGCGCCCTGCAGAAATATGGTTGGGACAAATCGCAGATAGAGCGGGGGGGGGTAAGACCAGAGAGGAGACGGTAGAAGACAGAAAGACCACTGACCTGCCTGCGGTGAGAAAGTGAGGCGCCCAAAGATTCAGCCTCATCGCGGGAGATGCCAATGATCCGAAATGTCTTGGTTTCCACAGCAAGAAGCCGAGAAAGGTGGGAGGCAGGAGCACCAGCTCAGAGGGGAGAGTAGTACTCCATCAGGCTGCAGACGAAAGCTTTGTATGTGGGATGGGCAGCTGGATGAACGTTGCATTGGTTGTAATGTTGGACATGCCTTCATTGTGAAAGTCTGCTGCTTGAGAGCAATTCCTTAATCCCTAAGTTTTGCTCAGGTTGTGTTTTGCGCCGGGCCTGTGCTAGTTTGAATTTGCTGTGTATACTGTGCACACTCTTGTGTGACCACCTGTTGGGTGTTGGAATGCCACTGTGCAAGCACCCTTGACAGACCTCTCTCATTTATAGTTCCTGCAGGTGTACATTGTGTCTCGTGGCTGTTATGGTCCCTAGTTCCCGAAGGGCTCGGTGGTCCACCGTTTTTGTTGTCCTTCCAGGCACACTTTTCTGTACTCCCTGCAAACTTTGAGACAAATTTCCAAACTCATACTCTTCCTCATTTGCACACAGAATCCCTCTTTACATTGGTAGACATTGAAGCTCCTGATGGTGCTTTGAATGAAATTCACTGGAGCAAACTGGCACGAATTGTGTAACCATTTTCTTCTCTGTGTTTGTTTGAGTGTAATTGTGTTAGTCGATGTTTTGTGATTATATGTGGAATTTAAATAATGTGCAGCAGCTAAACATTAACATTGTCTATTCCTGAATTGCAAATATTCATTCAATCCCTGCCCACTGTAAGATGCCTTGCTGTGTAGATGATGTGTGTAAGCGATGCGAGCATCATCCGTCTACATATTTCCTCTTTGCTTAGAACTTGATACACTTCATGCTATCTGGATTTGGATTCCCATCTGGTTACTTGCGTTATTGTGCAATTGGAATTTGAATGCCTCATTAATGTATATTCCATTCTTACCGGCCTGCCGAGAATGTCACACTGAATTTTCTTTTTAATAAATATTCATTGCCTGAGTTTATAGATTTATTTGAACAATATAGCCACAATTTATATCCTTTGTAAAACTGGCGAGACCCTTGTTCTGTTAACTCAAGTGGGTCCCACATGTAAAGGCTCATCACCATAGCTGTTTAAAGCATCATCAGCGTATTCAGGATGTGGAGGTTATAAGGAAGCAGAAGCACTTGGCATGTCCTTCTGACTATTCCCAACGAGCCCTGGTCCATTGAACCTTTTGGCAGTAGTTTAACACTTTCCAGGATTGTAGCAGTAGTTCTGATTCCATGTGCATAAAGGCATCACGGTATGTTTTTGGGTATGTTCATGTTCATCACGGTAAAACATCATCACTGTTCTTTATACCGTTAAATTTATGCATTGTAGTCTGTCAACCTATTCAACTGTGGTTGAAACGTTACACATTTTTAAACAAGGTACCAAGACTGTAATCATATGACACTTGACGTAGGCGTCATATTGTGCACAGCATGTGCCTCGCAATCCATTCTGGTTTTTAATCTCATCAAAAGTGTCATTTATTGATGCTCTTGTGAAAAGTTTGAATTGTGCGTTATTAATTTCATTTTCTATTTTTCGCCTCTGTGGAAAACCTGCGTGCAGTGTTTGGCCAGGCCTACCTCTTGAAAACCACTGGAACCCATCCAAGCCTTCCTCTGAGATGACGCCATCTGTTGTGACGACTAAGATGACACAGCCTCACCTATGCATCATCACCACTCGAGATCGGTCCTATCAGGTGCACATAACAATCTTTACGGGGGAGCATTCGATTGAGCATTTTGTGTCATGACATGTTGCAGTTTCTGGAGAGACAGTAAATAACAGAAGAAGAAGAAAGAGTTAAGGACATATCCAGCATGATCATGGAGATTCCAGAGAATTCACAATTCACGAAATTTTCCAAACCCTGACAGTGAGATTTGTACTGTCATCACTGCAGTTGCCTCATGGAATGCAGATCCCATACTATGGCTAGAGATTGTCATATTATAGTTCAGGTTTCTCCATGGGCACTTGTGGTCATCACCAAACACGAGACCGACTTGATTGAATGTTTTGCAGTAATGAAGGCTAAAATATTGAAAATCCGTTCGATATATGAAGGGTGTTCAAAGGTTTTCAGAACCAGGTACTCTCAGTAGTTCAAGAAATGCCAACATCATTTTTATTTTGCAACACATAAGTATATATTGTTACGAATTCGCGCCTGCCGGCGTGCGATCCGCCGCGTAACTCCAATCGCAACCGCGTCGCCCAACGGACGGACAATTCAGTCGTGACCCTCCTGGAACTACCGCCAGGAACCAGTCACGGGTGGGGGTTTAACCTCACCACAGCCCAGACCACATTCTACCCCCGCGAAACAGGGTGAATCGCCGAATGTCGATATACCTAAGTACCCGCGCGGGTAACCTACCGAGGGGCTGCACCGCACCGCAGGTCGGCCTGGGACACAAACCGCTTAAGCGGTCCCTTCCGTACTATAATGATAACCGAGCAGTGTTATCACCGACCTCGACGGATCCGATTCTCTTTACCAGGCGTTCAAAACCCACTACTCATTCAACGATGCAAGATGGCTTTTCAAAAGGGAAATAGGACACGACGAACGGGGTACATTGCACACAAGGACATTTATTCACTATACAGCACAACACCAGCAAGGGCAGTCATGCAATATACAAGCAACAAATAGAATGCAAAAGCAATACGACCGACTATAATTATTATTTACAAGCACAGTCACTTACACACGTTTTAACCTAGGGCACACGGCGCCACAGCATGCATACCAAAACAAAAGAAAACGCCCCTCACAGGCAAGGGGGTAGACGGGGTCCGTAGACCTTTATGGTCGTGGGCCGTGGATGACCGAAAAGGCCCGCAAGACCGTGCAGGTTACCTGCCCCCTGTTTAGTGGTCGTCAAGTCCCTCTCCCATGACCGTCAGCGTGGTCGCGCCTGGTTCCGGGCCTCCTACTCGGCCGGCGAACCCTCTCCGGCACCCCTCGTCCGGATGCGCAGGTCCACCACACAGCCGGCTCTGCTGCGCCTTCCGACCATGTCTCCACCATCTGGCCGCTCACAGGGCCACGAGCGCAGGAACCAAAAGAGAAGAGAGAAGAGGCGAGCCTCGAGCATGAACCAAGAAGAAGCGTAATGGATCACAGGGCGAGAGCATGAACCAAGAAGAGAGGCAGAGCGAAGCCCCAAGGGGGGACCAGCGCCACGAGACCAAGAACGAGAGCCCGCGAGCCTCGTGCGCGTCCGCCCTTTATAACGTGAGGCTCCGCCCTTTGCCCCACCCCACTTCTGGCTCCACCTCCCTTCGAGAAGCTTCCCGAAAAGGGGCGTTCCTCACTCCCGACCGCCTCACGCCGTGCATCCACCAATCGGGAGCGAGCTGCCCCACCCCTTTCCTTCACAACAAGCGCGGGGGATTCAGGCGGAAGAAAAATCCATGCATTCATCGAGGCACTTCCTTGTTGTTTCCCTCCTTGCGTTCTCGACGGTTTCCAATGCGGAAACCGTCGTAGCGTGGTCCGTGGAGGATGGCGTTCGTAAGCGGGCGTAGTGGCGAAGATGGCGGTGGTTGTTGTGGTGGCGATTGCAGCATGGTTGGCATTGTGGCGTAGTTGGTGGTGGCGGTTGTTTGTGTGAAGGTTTGTTGCGTGCTTGGCGTTGTGATGTACTTGGTGGCGGTTGTTGTTTGCGTGGTTCAAAATAACGATAGATAAAGCAAAGCGGCTATCTCAAAGAGTCGCAGCCTGGTGAACACGAACAAAGTCCTCTAAACAATGGTGGGGAAACCTATCTGCAGATAAACTTACCGGGATAACTGGTCTAAGGAACCTTTATGATGTATTGCAAATTTCCACAGCCGTAACAATATCATGAACTATATAACTAGGTAGAAGTGATGAGTTTTGGACCTGAGGTCTTCTTCATCGCAACAGAGGCTGTTTTGGTTTGAAGAAGTACTCATGCCAGAAACGTCGCTTGTCCTCTTTCTCACTGCGGTTAGCACACCTATGTCAACATTTGTTTGAGATGGTTCATTGTCTGCCAATGCCATTATTTTTCTGCCAATGCAGACAGACTCTTTTCCTCATCAAGACGAGTTTTCCATTATCAATTCAATTAATTTATTCGGATGAGTTAGGCTAATCATTGTTCTCCCCTCTCACTTCAATAAATCTGTTGTTTTCATCTTATTTTACAATTCATCAGCTGTATATTTTATAGGGAGAGGGATATAGTTAGGGAGAGAGGGATATAGTATGTAGAAATCAAAGCAAGATTTATTTAATTAAATCTAAACTCTCTGTTTGTGTCATGTAGAACTTGCAACAGGAATTCGAAATATTATTGGCATTTTCCGGAATAAAATGACCATGCCGGCTTCCCGTGGTTCAAAGCAATGCAGTGTATATTTCTTTTGTTTTTCAGATTAAATAAATCTTGCTTGAAGTTCAAGTTGAGGTCCACAAAGCAAATTGTATGATGTGTGATCCACCGACTAATGTCAAAAATTTTGAAACAAAGAAATTGCTTTGCAAGATCTCTATGGAGCTGAAACACTTCCTGCTATTCAATGTGCAAAAAACCCACCAATTTTTTATGTGAAATGACACAAAACATTGCAAAGGTGCAGTGGGATTATAATGCTGTTACTCGTCATGACATTTTGGTGACAGGAGTACATCGAGGAGTTGGAACATACGCGTGAGGGCTGTGCACAAGAGGTGAGAGCACTGCTGGAGGATGGGGATCACTGGGCCACGCAATGGAGCGACCGAGCCCGACTTATAAAAAACCTGCATAACCGAGAGCCAGCGGGCCCCTTTTCCCATCCACATACCACCCAAGACCATCCTCATAGCACCCAAGAACCATGAGGAGACCAGGTAGAGATCCGCAGCGATTAGAGCATGAAATATTCCTCACTTGTGAGTTGCTCAGGGCTGTGAAAGGAGTAATTAATTGCTTGCCAAATACCTAGATCCTGTCAAATCGCTAACTGCAGTATAATGCTTGCTGTTTTTATTTGTTTTCCTATTGTTTAATATGCAGGCGCAACGCTACAGTTCTTATTAGATAAAATAGTTCATAATTTCTTGGGCAGGTGTGTTCCTTCTAATTTGTACGGAACACTGTATTTTAATTAACAATTGCAAAATAAATTGATAATGTTATGCAGTTGTTGTTTTTAGCTATAAATAATGGCTTAAAGTGGAGTTCATCCGGTGGTTGTGGGCATATCTTTATTTTGTAAGCAAACATGGTGGAAATTGTGCCCCACCTCCTTCCATATGCTCCATACATGCCTTTCCTCGTCCATACCCTCACTCGTACACTTCCCAAACGACCATACCCTCCTTTCTCTCCCTGCTATCATTCTCCATTCTCTTCCTTTTCTCAATTTAGCATCCACAGTGTGCTATATAATAATAGATGGCCTGCTGAGGAAATGACACTGCACTTTTAATGTTGTTCCATTGCGTATTAAACAATCTAAACAGGATGCCCTCGCATGCAGCTGCATGTTGTACTCAAATGTTGCTCTAAAAATATGGCCACATATGCGATGCCGTTTCCTATCGCCATTGGGGAGCTGCTACGGAAGCAAGTGGAGCCTCATTCATTCACCACTTTCCACGACGGTGCCAGCCTTGGTTTGCGATCAGTTGAACACGAACTTTAAGTAAAGGTGAACTTATTTTGGATACTGAAGCATGATTTTAATCTCCCCCTGTACTGCATTTAGGCTTCATTTTGCACAGCCTTTCACAAGCTTACCATGAATATGGCTCAATAATAAATCTGATATTAAACGTCCCGTTGGGATAAAAAAAATATTCAAAAATTTATTCCAGTTCTGCAATGTGAATAACATCTATTATTATATGCACATTGTTGTGTATTTGTCAGTGCAAGCTCATGGAAGTCAGGTTGGTGGTCTTACACTATTTTACAGTCTCGCTTCTGATCTTGCCCTTCTCATCTCTCCGCCAAACCCCTGCTCTCCCCCAGATCACACGACCAAATGAGGGCCGGCGAGGAGGAGTGATGTAAGCGACATATTTTAATGATATGATGATGATAGGCTCGGATGATAGGGGAAGGGTTAAAATAGTGCTATATGGCATTAACTCCAAAATGGCCGTCGTGGCCCTTACATCTCTCCTCCTCGCGGCGCCTCAAATATCCTTATGTTGTTACCTTTCACAAGTCCAAGCTTAACATTCCATTCATTTCTTCTCACTCTTTTGTGGAATGGTCCTCCCATGTCAGTTGTCTCATGCTCTTCTCTTCAGGCCTTGAAGTCTGCTGCTTCTGTACTACCACTTAATGGTCTTTCCAATTTTACCTCCATTCTTTACTGCACATTTGTTTGAGACTGTCACTTATTGGTCCCCTTCCGATGAAACCGGAAGGGACTGCAGGTTTGCTCTCCGTATATCCGTCCATCAGTCCGTCTGTCCGTTCGTCCATCCCACTTGTTGGTTTTCAGACTTTTTTCCCCCCATACCCTTTAACATATTCAAGTGAAACTTGGTACATGGCTTTTCTATGATTAGTTACAGAACAAGTTCGAGTTTCAGGATGTTTCATCAAATTTTCACAGTTATGCCCTTTTTAGACTGAAAAAATATGACATACTAGTAGAAAAGCCCATATAAAATGACGGTTTGGAATTATTTTATTCGAAATATTTAAGGAGACTGGAAGATATGTTTCAATTCGAAGCAAGAAAAAACGTTATTTTAAAACTCGACACGTACAACTGTGACCCTATTTACTTTATCTTCTGGGACATTTAATTTCGACGGAACAGCCTCGTGAGCAAACCAAACTCGAAAGCCTCGACCTTGAGTCAAATGTGGCTTTTATCTTCTTTATTTATTTTCCATCCTACAGACATAACAACACTCGTTTTACTCTGCGTGCATTACACATAATGTGCAGCTAATTTCACCGCCTTGCGCCTTGTATTTATTATTTAAAAAAACGCTTCTGTACACCGCCCATGAGGCCCAGTCTACAATTCCAATAGACGTAATTACTCTTTCATGAAAAATGTTTTTCAAGTTTTTCTTTTTTTACCTGAAAAATAGACCGTAGTGAACACAAAGTCATGTTAAAAGATTGGCCTTTGAAACCCTTCTCAAATCATCCTTATGAAGAGGGACAGACAAATACACATACACACAAAGTGTTTCCTTTAGGGAGATTATCCATGAGTCAGTGTTCAGCTGTCCTGACTCCACCACACTGCTTACACCCATTGGTTGGACAGCTGTCCTGACTCCACCTAATAAAATCATGTGCTGCTATTGCATGAAGCAGCACAGATCAGCAGGACTCAGGCCTTAGGCCTGGGTGTTAGTCCATGGCCCAGTGAAATTGGAATGATTCAAGGTATATCACCACGATGTGTTACACATGCACATAAGCCGTACGCATGTTTTGTCTTCATATATCGGGTTATTTTTAAATTGAAATCAGCAAAGCCGAGAAATGAACTAAACACAGTCGGCTGGAGAGTTTCTTATTTTTCATTTTGGTTCCAGTATCAGCTCGAGTTTGCGTGAAAGTAAACTAATTTTTTATCTCCAGTTTGCTATCCCAGTCGTCTTTATTGGTTTCTAGTTTTCAAAATATATCAGTAAATGAAAATTGGTTTTCCTGTTATTTTTGCTGAAGAGACAAACACAGTGGTTAGAGGGCTTCTTCTTTTTCATTTTCGTTCCTGTTTCGGCTCGAGCGTGCGTTTAACGCAAACAAATTTTTATCTCCTGAACATTCATTGGGACCAGTAGGGGGACACGTATTGCAAAGCCATTCTCGCTCTTGTTCACCTGCACCTCCTCTCCTCTTGCTGTGGTGCACGTGTATCTGCTCGGCCCCCACTCGTTATTTGTTGTCCCTTTACCTTCTATTGCTCTGCTCTTCAATCTGCCTCCACACCTGTGTTGAATCCTGTTATGTTAATCTATATTGTTATCAAAGGAGTGATTTATTAGTACTGTATATGTCCAAAACTGAAAATGGTGAGAAACAGGAAGTTGGGACCATATTGGTGTTACATATACATGCAGTATATACAGGGTGTATCAAAAAGAGTGATGCAACTTTAAATGTTTATTTACAAAGAAACAGAAACTTCAGGAACTTGAACCAAACATTTCCTGAAAGTTTACGACATGGTATTTTCTATCATTGATTGCTATTGCAGAAAGTCACTGCTCGAGTTAGTGAAAGCCTAAGGTCTGAAATTGGCATTTACGCAAAATCCTTGCAATTGACGTTCTCGATGTGTGCCCTCCATGGTTCAGATTGGCATTGATCCTGACTCCAAAGTTCTGTCCAACTTTCTTGTAGGTCTCATGTGGCACTGCCTGGAGGTAGTCTGACACCTTCTGCTTCAGATCATCCAGTGTGATAGGGTGGTTGGTGTAGACAGTGTCCTTGGTAGCCCCCCAGAACCAGTAGTCCAGAGGGTTCAAGTCTGGGCTATGTGGTGCCCAGTCATGAGCAGTACCCAGGGCAATGAGGCAGTTTCTGAAGAGCTGCCGCAGGAAAGTGATGGTGTCACAAGCTGTATTGAGGGGGGGGGGGGTGCACCATCCTGCATAAACCAGGTCATGCTGAGCTGCTTTGGGGTAACCTTTTGGACTAGATCATTATGGAACTTCTGGAGCATGACCCAGTAGTGCTCACCGTTGATTGTCACCTGCTGTTGTCATTCTCAAACCAGTAAGGCCCCAGCATTCCCCATCAGGCATTGAAGGTGCAAATGGATGTGACCTTAGGCCCTTTCAGGTACCTCTCAGTGATCTATTAAGGTGGTTTTGCCCCCCAGAAGTTGCTGTGGCTGTTGATGGCACCGTTCAAGTGGAAATTGGCTTCATCACTGAACCAGATTATGTTGATCCAGTTTAGGTACCACTCCATCCTGTCACTGAGCCAATTGCATACATCAAGTCTCCTTCTCATGTCATCTTGACTTAGTTTATGCCAAATAGAGATGATGTGTGGGGAAAGCTTCAGTTCCTTAGTGAGGATATGTCAGACTGATGTTGGTTTGATGCCTAGCTCCCGAGAGCACCGGCTGTGGGACTTCTTGGGACTATTCCACTGCAGAATCCTGCACAGCGTCGATGTTGGCTTGGCTCTTGGTTACTGATGCTGGCCTGCCACTGTTGTCCTTGCTCTGATTGTGCACTGTACCCTTGTGCTCAAAATGGTTCACAATACGTTGAATGGCTCAATTTGTGGGTCCATCACGTGTACTGAGGTCGTATTCCCAGCAGAACCTCCGGCAGGTGTGTACATATGATTGTCTCATACCACAGAGCCACCACTTTTGTCTTCTGCTTCACTGTCAATGGCATAGTTAATCTACGGAGCTTGAGATCCCAGGGAACAAATACCACAATAACAACACCAAACCCTGAAAAGGAAAACGGTATTGGTCAAAAAACAAAGAAATGGAAGGAAGTCAAAGTTATATCAATTTCTTTGAAACACCCTATTTTTTAATAGAAATATACATATGTATATAAATATATATATTTGTACATGTGTATATGTAATATATTTGTGTAACAGAGACAAACAGAAGAGTACCTTTTCTCAACCAAAAAAGAGCAGCCATAATTCGATCTGAGATGTAGTCGGTGGCAAGGCAACTGTTTTTTCCTGTGTGGACATCAGTATACGAACACATGCAGAGTGTGTTTCACCACCTGATATCACAATGTGACCATTGCGTAATTCTTTCTGGCCGATGCTGAGTTTCACTGAGCGCTATCACATCATAACGGTAGTTTTTCAATGTGCCCATCAGATGTTCAGGTGCGAGATCATAATTAAGTGTTGTCACATTCCAGCTTCTGAAGCTAAAGGTTCTCATGCTTCGTTCTTCACGCATCTTCAACTGCACCACCGTCCAATGTAGGCTTGAAGTGTGAGGTGTCATTACAACGCAAATAATTAAAAGCATGATCACCTTCATCCCCAGTAGCTTCAAACCCAGTTGGTGTGCTCGGGGGCTCCACGTTCTCTGTGTTATAATTCATTTGGAGGTTTTGGTGAATGATTTCCACTAGTGTGTCAGCACGCTTCCACCAGTGTAGTGAATTGGCCATTAGCAAAGCTAGGTTGCCTTCCACCCTTTTGTGGATGTTGTTTTTAATTCCACAAGGATTTGTCACAATCAAGGGAATCCTGATGGGGGACCTCAGTTATAACCGGAGTACCCGGCTGGCTGGAGAGGTAGAGGTAGCCAATCTCCTCACTGCAGGTTATGACGGTTTGGAATAAGCAAACCATCTTAACAAGCCTCTGCACTGCAAGTAAAAGTTGTTTCAAAATTAATCCAAACCTACAGGAAAATTATAATATGAAAAACAAATTTGCACACAATAAATTGCATCTTCACGCATATGCAGTGCAGATAGTGCAACCTTTATAACTGAGATCTTCCCTGATAGATGGATTGGAAGTAGTCGGGGCAGGCAGTCCTAGCCTCCACGGTCTCTTGATGTGACACCTTTAGACTTCTTCTTGTGGGGGTATCTAATGGAATGTTTTCCAAACCTCTGTTGCTGACATTGAAACACTTTGTGCAACGATAACCAATTGCATCAGCCGTGTGATGAGGGATATGTTGGCCAACACGTGGATTGAAGTGGATTATTGCTTGGATGTGCTACGTGCCACTGAAGATGCACAAGTCGAGGTGTACTGCAGAACACAAGAAACTTTATGAACTATTTGACAAAATGCAAGAAACACTGCATTGTATCTCTTTTGTCTTCATTGTAATACAATTTTAAAACTGGAACAAGACTTTATGGACAGCCTGTACTTCATTCCTAAGCCTAAAATTATCTTCATATAATCCATGGTAAGTTTACCCAATCAAATGTTTTGAATAAATAAGTCGTCAAACTCATTTTACTCTCTTCTTTCTTTTAAGCACCAGGTGCTTACAACTCAAGACATTCTTTGTTGAACCTCCCATTTTTGAGCTCTTACAACTAGCGCAAGAATAAAAGGCATCCTTTTTTTTCTTTTCTATTTTTCTATCGTGGTATTTTTGCCACGGGCTTCTGCTGGTTTATTTTTGAAAGGCATTTGTGGCTATCTACAAATATATATGCAAAGCCACACCACTCTACCCTCCTTTATTCCCTCACATGAATTATTTTATTTTGTTCCCACATTAACGAAAGGTCATCGAGGATCTGGTACATCATATGTATATTACATGTAGGGCAAGAACTGAGACGTCGGTGTACTTTTACATGGATTACAGACATTTGGAGGCAATGGACAAACTAACACAACATCCCAACATTTCAAGCTATGTGCTCAGATGGAAATGCCAAAAGACTATTCCACTCTTCATTTTCTAAATCCTTTTCTTTTCAGCTGTTGAGATGTAGTTTTCCCTCCTTTTTATTGAGAATGGAAGCATCCTTGCTGCCCTATACACAGTGTTTCAAAAGTCTTGGTACTCATTGGATTGTGTCTCTATTGAATGTTATTAATTGTAATTATTATATCTTTTTCAGGTTGTGTTCTACAAAGTTGGGGAATTGTCTCCACCAAATTTTAATAGTCTAGAGTAAATATGTCATACACTGCACAACAATAAAGTAAAATGGTAGAATGGTACCATGAGCCAAGTCTGTGATTAAGACTCATCAGCTTTATCACAAACATTTCAAAATGAGAGACACACACCCAGCAAGAACTGTATTGTGCACAACGTCGAGAAGTTCCAGAAAGGAGGCTCTGGTCACAAATATTCATTCAGAAGAGAACATTGAGGCAGTGACACAATCTGGCACTCAAAAGTCCAAATATATCCTCTCACCGGCACTCATAAGAGCTTGGTCTTTCGCACACAACTGTCTTTCTGATCCTGAGGCAGAAACTTTATCCATACAAGCTGCAGATCAAACACTCTCACTCACCGACACTGACAAGACAGAGAAGTTTGGCGTCAGGGTAATCTCCTTCAAGATAGTCTCCCCATTCCCAGACCTCAACCCGCTGGACTTCTTTCTGTGAGGCTATGTAAAGGACGGTGTTTCCAAAGACAACCCTTGTAACATCGAGCAGCTTAAGATAGCTATTGAGGAGTGTGTAAGATCCACCTGACATGAAAGAGGGTGACACAAAGCTTCACTGTCAGAGTGAGCGCTTGCCTGGCACGCCGTGGAGGTCACTTCGGATATGTCCATTCTATCATTCACGCCATTCTATAATTGTAAATCAGAGTGGCAAATAAATCTCAAAAGTTTCTACTTTATGATGAGTAATTGTAATTTGGAATTTTGTCTCCCTTTTTCAAAAAAATTAGAGCATTGAAATAGTAGCAAGACTTTTGAAACACTCTGGTATAAGACTATGCTGATGTAAATGGTTTATGGTGGGGTAATGGAAAGTTGTGGAGTGTTTGAGCCAGAGGTGCAAAGTTTCTTTTTTTTTTTTCCTCTTCTCCTTTCATTATCTCAGAGGAGTGAGGTAGAAATCAGAATGGTAAAGCCACATACAAACTTCACTGACTTGTGCAGTCAATATTTGTTTATTTCTTTGTTTCTCCCGAAATTTGATGTGATGCTAATTATTGGTGTTGTTGAACAAGATTCTCTCCCAATCCAGCTGAGCCTCGAATTAGCACCAACCCTGTTGTTCTTATTAAAATGGACAAAAGAATGGTAATTTCGTGTTTAGCCCACAGACAACTGCAGAATCACGGTCTAATTATTTGAGCCCAGAAGCAAAATCTTCCAAATAACAATTTTACCCGTTTTATGACGAATAGACGGAGAAAAGCGAGGCAGCCAAAACCCACAAAAGAGTGAGGAATATTTATATCATATGCAATTATGCTCTACTGTTTATGTAAATAAATCACCACATGCCCTTTTTATTGCGAATGTGTAATTGCATTTCTGACACCCCTGTTGCACTGATTCTGTTGCGTTTATTCTACTTTGATTGTTTCCCAAGGATTCCCACGAAAGGATCAGAAATGACATCTTGATGTTTATTTTCTCTTTCTTTGATTCATTATAATGAAAGAACTGAGTTGCCCCAACTTTAGGGTTACAATGACATAAACGACCGTTTTTATAATTTATGACTATTTTCACATTAGATGAACGATGAGATTGTTTCAAGACGAATATGGAATATATCCTGGCGACGATCATGTCACATTTTGTATGCAAGGGTCAAGGCTCATGGAGGAGCTAAACATCGAAGGGCAGCAGGTTTAAGACTATCAAAGGGTATTGGAGAGGGGGGAATGAGAGGGCTCAATATACACAAGGAGAATTAATTTGCGAAATTCCCACCCAGCCCCTGTGCACTTATAATGAATGTCCATGGGACAAGCTGAGACTCGCACTCGGTATCCTCAACAACACAAAAAGTTTGAGTAAAGGTAGTGGTCTCGTATACAGGTTATTAACAACATCCACATTTTGACAATAGCTGCACTATGTGAGGTGCATTAAGCAGCGTGGGTGTGTGATAGGCACCAGCTATTGGTCAGGAGCGTTGCAACAATTGCTGGTGTGGCTCAGAGTTTTATGGTCACCATTCCAATTAAGAGGTGTTGCTTTCATGAATGTGTATATTTACAGTAGCATGCAAAAGTTTGATCTGTTCAAACAATATTCATATTTTTGGCTAAATTCATCAAATTATAAATGATAACAGTCATATATGTTTAGTATTGTAATTAACAGCAATTATAAATGCACATGAAACAAACTGCTTCAGTAAATAACAAGAACTGTGTCATTTTATCATATCAGTCAATATTTTGTGTATCTGCCTTTTGCCTTCTTGAGTGTCGTCACACATTTACCCATGCTTCCTGTAAATGGCTGAAGCACTCTTAAATGAATAATGGGTCAAATATCCTGCAGCACCTTCCACAGTTCTGTAAAGGATAGTTGGGTTCCTCTTATTCTTCTCTGTTTCCAGGTAATTCCATATGCTTCGATGCGATTCATGCCAGAACCCTGAGGTGGCCATACTAACACTTAGCGCATACTAGCTGTAACATTGTTCTCCAAATTCTGTTTTACAGTAGTGAAAGTGTGTTTTGGATCATTAACTTGTTGGAAAATGAATTCTCTTCTGAATAAACGATTTCCATGTGGAACTATTTGGTGCTGCAGTATCTGCTTGTACTTTTCTTGTGTGAGCGTTCCATTGATTTTAACAAGCTTTCAACACCAAAAGTAGAGATACAACCCAAGACATCACAGATCCTCCCCATTTTTATACGCCCGATATATATATATATATATCTTCTTCTTCTTCTTTCGGCTGCTCCCTTTAAGGGTCGCCACAGCGGATCATCCTTATGATCCGCATAGTGATTTGGCACATGTTTTACGCCGGATGCCCTTCCTGACGCAACCCTGGTTGCCTCTTATGACACAGGGATAATGCCCGATATATATATATATATATATATATATATATATATATATATATATATATATATATATATATATATATATATATATATATATATATATATACCAGGGCGTAACCGGGCGTAGTGGCGTGCACCTGTAATCCGGCTACTCGGAGGCTTGGGTTGGAGGATCGCTGGAGGACAGGAGCTCTGCGTTTGGCCGCACTATGAGAGGGTGTAGGGCAGCCCGGAATCATGGCAAAACCCAATCCTTATCCCTGTGTCGTAAGAGGCGACCAGGGTTGCGCCATGAAGGGTATCTGGCGTAAAACCTATGCCAAATCAGTATGATGATCCGCTGTGGCGACCCCTAATGGGAGCAGCCGAAAGACGTACAACATATATATATATATATATATATATATATATATATATATATATATATATATATATATATATATATATATATATATATATATATATATATATATATATATATATATATATATATATATATATATATATATATCGGGGCGTATTATGTGATACCGGTTGTCCGTCCGTCTGTCTGTCTGTCTGTCCGTCTGTCCGTTCCTGTCCGCACTCTAACTCCCAAAGTTTTCAACTTTAAGTTTCATATTTGGTACATAGGTACAGACTGTGGAGACGGTGTGTCGCGACATACGTTCGTCGTCTAAAGTGGTTTCCATGGCAACTAGGATGCTGTTTTCCATGTAGTAGCACAATTCTGTATATAAGTTCTTGTTCGGGTGTATATTGTGCTCACTTGAGCTCTTGTTAACAATAGGCTGCAAACATTATGTGTCATGACATTCTCCAAGTCTTCGGCGTACGAACTGGCATCTGTTCGATCCAAAAAGTTCAAACTTTGATTCATCAGACAAGTACCTGATTCATTGTTCAGCCATTCATTCTTGGTGTTACTGTGGAAATTTCAGTCTTTTCACCTTATTCTGTGGTCTCATCAGTGGTTTCTTTGCTGCAACTCTGGCATGGAGATCTGCTGTGATCAGCCTTCTGCGCACAGTGCTGGATCAGATGTTAATGTTCAGACTTGCTGTCATTTCATTTGACAGCTGCTGACTTCTTTTTCTTCAATCACATAAGCTGAGCAACCTCAAGTACTTGTCTAGCCTTGGGGAGGTTATTCTGGGTCTTCCTAGCCTTTTCTTGTCTTGTACTGACCCAGTTTCCTTCAGGCGTTACAAAAGCACCCCACCACCATGGTCGCAGATCTTCAGCATTTCTGTTATTTTCTTCATAGTGTGCCCTTCTTCTCGCAAAGTTTTGATATTCACACGCTGTTCTGTTGAAAGTTGCTACTTTGGCACCATTCTGAACCCACTCGGGGACTTTCAAGCAAGGAAACAAGATTGTCTTGTCTTCATTTTATTGTTTTTTTTTTGTGGTTTTTAGATGTTTTATTGTGGTTTCTTGTAATTCAAATCAATGTAACTGGTGCTGATTACTTCATTACTTCAATAATTTATTATTATTTACTGTACAAAAATCCACAAACTGTCTCCTCCATATTTTATTTGTGGTAAGTGGATATCACTTGCACATGATAATATAAAATGGTTAGCAAAAATTAAACTTTTTAAATGTCAGAAGTTATTTTATATAATTAAAGGAAACTGTGATATTAAATTAACTTTCACAGAAATTTGAATTACGATCAACCTATATTTCACTCTTCTAACTTCTCACAAATGTTTCAAGGGGAAGAGCACAACAATAGTGAAAATAACCCAGTCTTTTGCACACTACTACACATGTGTATTCAAGATTAACTGTCTGTCATTGTTTATTATTTACCTGGTTCAGGTATTTCAAAGAATCATTCAAACCAATGATTTATGCACTTCTTTTTCACCATGAGTACCCCAGTTTTGTGACATCACCTGTATCAACATTGCAGTGCCGTTAACCTTCACATTTCTTTCATCACCGTTGCATTCAGAGCAAACATTCAGCAGATTTTCAGTGTCTCGTTTCAAAATGGCACCATTTTCTGCAAGGAAATGTAACAACTGACCGAGAGAAAGGGTAAATTCGCACTTTTTGCCTTGCCTGCTTTTCATTGTCGGGATTAATGCAACACCGTTTTGGCATGCTACTCACAAAAGCTGACAGGTGTGGACACCAAATGGTAATACGAATTCATTCACCCCAGAGTATAGCTTGGCCAAAGAATGGCGAATGAGTGTGACATTCATGCTGCGTTGTAATCTTGTGATGCTACATTACTGTATGGACGCCTGCAATAATTGGTGTATTACAGTTATTATTCGAGACAAGTCAGACTTATAACCGAACTGCAATCTGTGTGTTCAGTGTTGCTGTGGTTATATTATTATGCAGTAGTTATGATAGTTGGTATTATAGAATTTGCTCAGAATTGACATGTTGCGATTGATCGATGGATGCATTGCCCCGATCGACTACCAAATATGTTTGTGAAGGGTTTTTTATTGAAAAAGAATCCTCCAGGCTTTTGTCCACTGTAATTTAATTAATATTGACAAAAACTTGCTGAACACTGCATGACACATGGGAAAATGACCCATTTTATGATTGCGTGTTATCTAAAGCAAAGGAGGGTTTATAATTATTGCAATACTTTGAAGATAAATAAGTGTTGTTGCTTCAAACAGACATTGTTTTTCAGGTGAGAATGTTGCTGGTAGCATGTTGTGTGGAGCTCCAGCATCATACAGAAAGCTAAGATGAAAAGTATATCAACTGTCTGTAGTACTCCCCCCGCCATCCTCCTCCTCACCGATTCACCCCCGAACCCTCCCTCCCTCTTCCCCTACCTACTATAATTTATTGAATCCTCCCAGTGCCTTCTTATTTCTCACCAGAATCACCGACCTCAATTTCACTCAAACCCAAGTTGAATGCATTGACACGCAAACACAACGGCTTCCCTCTTTCAAGGTTATATGCGTGGGCACAAAAGCTTCATAAGGCCTCAGATTTGCCAGAATCTGAATGCAAGCATACTCGCAAGTCTCCACATACTTGCAACTCACTGCCCTTATCATGAAAGGCAGAGGGGTGCGCTTTCCAAGCTTGTTCGAATGCCATCTCCGGAGTGGCGCCACCGGTCACGGGGTCTGGCTCTGCTCTCGTCCATATATCCATAACCACAGACAGGTGGAAATGCCAGCATCCCTGCTGCGGAAGAGAGTCATAAAACTTCTAATGTCAGCTACCGTGGCCTGCTCACAAGTCAAGCGTGCCAAAGGTGATGTCCACACTTTGCAGTCATTTACACCGAGCCTTCTCATCAGCCCTGTTGAACAAGGCGGTCTTGGTTTCCACTGTTGTACTTTGCCTTATGCCTTTTTAAGGTACAAACGATATCCTTGGCATTGTTTTAATTGCTATGGTTGTGTAGTGCATCCCTCTTTCGGTCATTCTTATTGGCTGCGTTGATGTCTCATTTTAATGGTGGAGACTACTCCGTTTGATTCACCCCTTAAATGTTTAACCCATTCATTCTTTAATGCATATGCAAGCATTTGAATAATATTCCTAATCTATATAATACACTTGTTTGTCTGTGTGTATGTGTGTGTGTGTGTCTGAATGTTTGTCTGTAACATCCCCTTTCACCCATTGGTTGGACAGATAGCCTGACTCCACCCACAATTTCTCCTTGGAAAAAAATTCATACGCCTCCCACTCTGGAAAGTCAGACATCTACGGAGCTTTCAAAGTCATGATCACCATGCCGTCCCTATAAGTTTTCCCTTCATTGTAAAACCACCAAAGCAACAGTTGAATGGATTTTTGAGCCAAAAGGCATCACGGGCCTTGTGAAAATGAACCTCTGCAATTGACGCAGCGGTTTGTTAACTTGTACACTGCCCAATAACAATGTGGTATTCTTTCAAGCAGGGCTTCAACCCATGTCATCATAAGAGGTCTTTGTCCAAGTTCATTATATATTTTTTAACGATGCGTATACATATCTGCAGAAGGAAGAAGATCATTGGTTTCAGGTTCTTTATTGTCACATATCTTTTCTGCATACTGTATCTTGTGGGATTGAGTTGGGCAGATGACCATTACTGGTGGGAAGGGGGTTTGAAGGCTTGGAGTGGAGAGGGGATTGACACTTTAGGGTTGGGAGGGGGAGAATTTGGGGTTGGGGGGAGAGCAAAGATGGGACAGAGTTGGGAGGGGAGGTTGAGGGCTTTGGTGAAGTGGTGGGGGAGGTGGGATTAAGGATGTTTTTGGTGGGGTGGTTGAGAAGTTGTGGTGGAGAGGGAGTTCAAGGTTTAGAGTGGGGAGAGTGTTGATGCCTTCAGGTTGTGGCGGGGAAGGGGGGACAAAGATGGGACACGGTTGGGAGGGGCGGTTGAGGAGTTTTGGTGAGGGTGTTTTGGAGTTATGGTGGGGTGAGGTTGAAGGCTTCAGTGGGGAGGGGATTGACACCTTTGGGTTGGGAGGGGGAGGTTGAGAACTTGGAGTTTCTGAAGGGGAGAAGAGTTAAGGACTTAATGTCACATTTTACATGATGTGAAATTTCCACAGGTCCCTGCTCGTGTGTGTGTGTGTGTGTGTGTGTGTGTGTGTGTGTGTGTGTGTGTGTGTGTGTGTGTGTGTGTGTGTGTGTGTGTCCACCCGGACCACACTCTGTGCAGAGCGTTGGTGCTGCTGAAGCAGTCTCCTCGACTGTTGGGCACAATCCTGGACGGGTCGCCACACCGACACAGGATACCAGCAAGTTGGTCCTCATTTTGCCGACCTCGGAAGGATGACAGGCAGAGTAAACTCCACCTGGCATTAATTCAACAGCCGAGTGGGATTTGTACTCAGGATCCTAGGATCCCAAGCCCACCACCCTAACCATTAAGCCAACACCAGGCATATACTGACTGACTGACTGATTGACTCACTGATATTAAAGATTGGTACCTGCCGGGTGACGTAGAAATCTGAAATTTGGTGTGTGTCAATGGACATCGAAGCTGATACACCGGGAAAAAAAATCACAGAATTGTCAGAAAACGTCTGTAAATGAAAATATGAATAAATTTTAAAAAATGCTGGTGAGTGACCTGAGACATTGGGGAAGCGTGGAAATTTGCTATGCCAATTGACATCGAAGCCGGTACACCAGGAAAAAAAAATCACAGAACCGTTGGAAAGTATCCGGAAATTAAAATGTAAATGAATGATAAATCAAATGCAGGTGAGCGAATCGAGACGATGGGGAAACATGGTTCATATGCTTGCACAATGTGTAAACACTCTGCCAGTATATGACCACGAGGTGGGGGAAGCAACGTCGATTCCCACCAGATTCCCCGGAATTGTAGGCCGTGACGCGGCGGGTCGCTTAACCGAAGGTGGACGCCAAAAACTCAACCGCGTGACCTAGGGTCCTCCCGTCTATGGAATCGGGTTACCTAATTAACCACGTGGTTTAATTATCGGGGAACCACGCCCTCGGTACGCCTTTCCCAAACCGGATCACTCTACCTGGATCGGATGCAGCTGAGCGACACTGCCACGGACATACCAGGATGAAGGAATGGACCGTTGGGAATATAAATCCGGCTAAACCTGGTTTCGAGCCATGCTGGACCAATGAGGGAAAAGACAAAGGCGAGCTGGGAACATTTCTACAACAATTATTTATTTACAGCAAGCGAGGAAAAGCATGTGGCACAACAAAGGTTTATTGGGTGTGTAACGCAGGGAAAGAGGAGAGGGAGTGGGGTGTGACAATTATACAAGCAACTTACTTAAGCAGACACAGTGCAGACTTGACGTGAGATTATTAACAGTCACAACAATAAAAGATCTTCTACAGGCTTACTTAACAGAGAGGCGCAAGCACACTCAGACACACACACACACACAGAAAAAGAAACCCAAACGTGAAAAAGGGACTTTTGCAACCAGGGAGGAAGGGGGTTGAGGTTATAGTTTTTGGTACCTGGGTGTTTCGGGGGAGGGATGCTCTGTGGTGCGGCACCCGACAATAGCCGCGTTGTTCAGGCCACAGCCGCATGTGTGGAGATTGTGTTCCGAACAGGAGGAGCTTGAGTGGCGAAGGGAGGAGTCCAGAGGGCGAGGGTGGAGCAGTAGGCGGGACCAGAAACAGGAGGCGGTTCGTCAACATCATGTGGGCTTAGACGAGGAACAGGAGGTGACCCGTCGAGGCGAGACGTGGGCGGAGTCGAGGACAGGAGACAGCATGAAACACACACACACACACACACACACACACACACACACACACACACACACACACACACACTTACTCCTTCACGGAGGATTTCTCTTTCTTTTATAGAGCCCGAGGCTCGAGGGAGGGGCCATGCCGAATCCAACGTCATCGCCCAAGTTGGGCGTTCTGACTGGCCCCGACCCCTTACGTGGTCTGCCAGCCTGGGCCAGGTTTCGGGTAGATGGTGGTGCAACCCGGCCACCTTACTGCGTGACTCGCTGCACATGTCTGGTCTCGGGTAGACGTTGATGCACGGTTATGGTAGACGAGACGAGGGGACAAGCGAGGCAGATTTACCTCAGAAAATTAAAGAGGAATAGTGGGAAGTGGAATGGAGGGGAAAATTATTTAATAATCTAACTATTAGCCAATCACAATTCACTCCCTTGTCTTCCCACGAAACAAAAGGAAGGGGTCTATCTACACGTATATTAATGGCATAACTGTCTCGGGACACCTATCTGTTGTATGCATGCAGTTCCGAGAACCGCAACAATATATATATATATATATATATATATATATATATATATATATATATATATATATATATATATATATATATGTACTGTATATCTATATAGATTTATGAACAAGAGCCAGCCAGCATGCATAGAGCTGCTAAACAGGGCGTCAAACATTGATGGAAAAAGGTGGACGTCAACGTCGGTGAAAGAGGTAGGTGTCAAACGTCAATGGAAGATAGGTGGGTGAGGTAAATGATCCACAGCTGTATTTGACCGTCAGAATAACTGCTCAGGAAAAGCCCGTGGTGTGCTTAATCAAATGTCCTGGAAGTCCAAAGTGTAAATAAATCATCCACCTCCAAGCCATTGTGTCCTGATGGAAAAGGGGTAGACGAGCCTCCATTGGGCTAACGGCTATCTCACGTGCATGAATGTGTCGGTCGTAAAGAGAAAAAGGCCATCCCATAATAGTGAGGCAGATAATAGCAATTTTTGAGAGGAATCGTGCAAATGATGATACAAGCATCAAATTTGGCACATTTGTTCTCCAGGGGATTCTAATCAAATCTGCCTGATTGGCCATTTGAAAATCCAAATTTTGAAAAATTGAAAAAAAAGAAACTTCAAAAAAGTCAAGATCACGAATCAATGTTGGATGCTGGCTGAGATTGGTGAATGTTTCAGAAACATCATCAAAGACGTTCCAAGTCTGCCATGCAGTTTTCTTCCCTTTACCGCGGAAGGCAGACACGACGTCACATCCAGTGAACGCATGGAAGTATGGGATCCCTCTCGCTTTCTCAGGCCCAATTGCAGAAACTACCTCATGGACTGGAATCCATCGCGCCTTGGCTCCTTGGCCAAAGGCAATCCACGTGTTCTCAAGACCTAGTTCCTGTAAGGATGGCAGTACAGATATTTCCATGACAAGTACGTCCGTGTCATTAGCCTTAATGATAATGGACTTGCTACCATCCGTCGTTGCATCCCTGGCGTGTACAAATATTCGAGTGTCAGCTTCTCCATGACAATATGGAGACACAGCATCCAGTGACTTCCTTGTGTTGCTAATGGCATCTTCTCCTTTTGTGACAATGACTGTGCTTGTCGTCTGTGCTTCACACATCTTTTCCGCAAGGAAGTGAAACAGCTCAGTCTTGTTGCTGTCATCTCGAAGAAAGCTTCTCCAGTTACTTGGGGTCTTACTGGTTCCTGTCACTCTTCTTCTGATTCCTTGCCCCCTCTTCGACCTTGCCTCGGACTTCAGACTTGACCTCTTGTACACATCAAACACTACGTCCACCCTCTCGTACCTGACACCATAGGATTCCACCTTTGGGATGATGTCTTCTTTAGCATAGTCATCAAATATCTTTGAAGTGCGTGGACGTAGGGCATTGATAAGTACTGAGCCATCAATGATGACTGCATCTCCCCTTGGTTCTCTGTCTGGGATGTTCACTTGTGCTTCAAGAATTTCAGCCAGCTGTGACTTCAAACTTTTTTGAAGTTTTTTTTTTTTTTCTAATTTTTCAAAATTTGCATTTTCAAATGGCCAATCGGGCAGATTTGATCAGAAAGCCCTGCAGAACAGGAATGCCAAATTTGATGCTTGTATCATAATTTGCACGATTTTTCTACTATCCACTACACTAAGAAAGGGAGTCTATTCTATACCATTCTCAATGCATCAAAGTTAGAATCCCACCAGACATGGGGACGGGTCTATCCTGGGCGTGCATTTCGGGAAATAACTGTCTGAGGACCTAAATGTTTGTATGAATTAGTCAGATACAATTCTGAAATCCATACCAATATATCTATACATATATACATATATGTATACATATATATATATATATATATATATATATATATATATATATATATATATATATATATATATATTGTTGCGGTTCTCGGAACCACATGCATACAACAGATAGTTGTCCCGAGTCAGTTATGCCATTAATATACATGCAGATAGACCCTTTCCTTTTGTGTGGTGGGAGGACAAGGGAGGGCGTTGTGATGGGATAATAGTTAGGTTTATTAAATCATTTTCCCCTCCATTCTACTTCCCACTCCTTCGCTTTTCTTTTCTGAGGTAAATCTGCCTCGCTTGCCCTCGTCTCGTTTACCACAGCACGACGATCCACGGTACCCTCTGCCCTGCTTGCTCCCTCGTCTCGTTTACCACAGTGTACCGTCCTTTACCTAACACGACGTGCGGTCCACGATGACCCGAGATCTCAGAGCGGACACTCCCGGGATCCGCAAGCGGCTCCGAAGGAGGATACATGGTCGGTCCGGGAGCTTCTCCGGAGGACCGCGGGTCCATGGTCGGTTCACCCGAGGACAAGGGGTCCGGACCCGATGAACATTTACTTGTGATTCGTGTGCCGATTTCGGTGTGGGCGATTCATGTTATCTCATGGACTCGGAACGCAATATTCCCACTGTTTGGAATGGCCTTGCCGAAAACGAAGTGACGCGGTTTCCGGCCCAAACTGGTGGACCACGTGAGGGTTCGGGGCCAATCGGAGCGCCCGACTCGGGCGATGACGTTGGATTTGGCATGGCCCCCTCCCCTGAGCTTCAGACCCTATAAAAGACGGAGAGGTCACTCCGTTGAGTGAAGAAGTGAGAAGGAGTGTGTGTGTGTTTCACGCTGTGTCTCCTGTCCTCAACTCCGCTCAC
>NC_140974.1:60134679-60149679 GCF_056783735.1 Eptatretus burgeri
CCCTCTGTGTTCGTGTTATTTTTGTGGGTTGTTCCCCGTGTTTCCCCTCTGTGTTCGTGTTATGTTTGTGGGTTGTTCCCCGTGTTTCCCCTCTGTGATCGTGTTATGTTTGTGGGTTGTTCCCCGTGTTTCCCCTCTGTGTTCGTGTTATGTCTGTGGGTTGTTCCCCGTTTTTCCCCTCTGTGTTCGTGTTATGTTTGTAGGTTATTCCCCGTTTTTCCCCTCTGTGTTCGTGTTATGTTTGTAGGTTGTTCCCCGTTTTTCCCCTCTGTGTTCGGGTTGTGTTTGTGGGTTGTTCCCCGTGTTTTCCCTTTGTGTTCGTGTTGTGTTTGTGGGTTGTTCCCCGTGTTTCCCCTCTGTGTTCGTGTTGTGTCTGTGGGTTGTTCCCCGTTTTTCCCCTCTGTGTTCGTGTTTTGTTTGTGGGTTGTTCCCCGTTTTTCCCCTCTGTGTTCGTGTTATGTTTGTGGGTTGTTCCCCGTGTTTCCCCTCTGTGTTCATGTTATGTTTGTGGGTTGTTCCCCGTGTTTCCCCTCTGTGTTCGTGTTATGTTTGTGGGTTGTTCCCCGTGTTTCCCCTCTGTGTTTGTGTTATGTTTGTAGGTTATTCCCCGTGTTTCCCCTCTGTGTTCGTGTTGTCTTTGTGGGTTGTTTCCCATGTTTCCCCTCTGTGTTCGTGTTATCTTTGTGGGTTGTTCCCCGTGTTTCCCCTCTGTGTTCGTGTTATGTTTGTGGGTTGTTCCCCATTTTTCCCCTCTGTGTTCGTGTTATGTTTGTGGGTTGTTCCCCATTTTTCCCCTCTGTGTTCGTGTTATGTTTGTCGGTTGTTCCCCGTGTTTCCCCTCTGTGTTCGTGTTATGTTTGTGGGTTGTTCCCCATTTTTCCCCTCTGTGTTCGTGTTATGTTTGTGGGTTGTTCCCCGTTTTTCCCCTCTGTGTTCGTGTTATGTTTGTGGGTTGTTCCCCGTGTTTCCCCTCTGTGTTCGTGTTGTGTTTGTGGGTTGTTCCCCGTGTTTCCCCTCTGTGTTCGTGTTGTGTTTGTGGGTTGTTCCCCGTGTTTCCCCTCTGTGTTCGTGTTATGTTTGTGGGTTGTTCCCCGTGTTTCCCCTCTGTGTTCGTGTTATGTTTGTGGGTTGTTCCCCGTGTTTCCCCTCTGTGTTCGTGTTATGTTTGTGGGTTGTTCCCCGTGTTTCCCCTCTGTGTTCGTGTTATGTTTGTGGGTTGTTCCCCGTTTTTCCCCTCTGTGTTCGTGTTATGTTTGTGGGTTGTTCCCCGTGTTTCCCCTCTGTGTTCGTGTTATGTTTGTGGGTTGTTCCCCGTGTTTCCCCTCTGTGTTCGTGTTATGTTTGTGGGTTGTTCCCCGTGTTTCCCCTCTGTGTTCGTGTTATGTTTGTGGGTTGTTCCCCGTGTTTCCCCTCTGTGTTCGTGTTATGTTTGTGGGTTGTTCCCCGTGTTTCCCCTCTGTGTTCGTGTTATGTTTGTGGGTTGTTCCCCGTGTTTCCCCTCTGTGTTCGTGTTATGTTTGTGGGTTGTTCCCCGTGTTTCCCCTCTGTGTTCGTGTTATGTTTGTGGGTTGTTCCCCGTGTTTCCCCTCTGTGTTCGTGTTATGTTTGTGGGTTGTTCCCCGTGTTTCCCCTCTGTGTTCGTGTTATGTTTGTGGGTTGTTCCCCGTGTTTCCCCTCTGTGTTCGTGTTATGTTTGTGGGTTGTTCCCCGTGTTTCCCCTCTGTGTTCGTGTTATGTTTGTGGGTTGTTCCCCGTGTTTCCCCTCTGTG
The DNA here is from genome assembly GCF_056783735.1 of Eptatretus burgeri. Classification (NCBI taxonomy): domain Eukaryota; kingdom Metazoa; phylum Chordata; class Myxini; order Myxiniformes; family Myxinidae; genus Eptatretus; species Eptatretus burgeri. Next base: position 60,136,449 of record NC_140974.1, read on the forward strand.
TTCGTGTTATGTTTGTGGGTTGTTCCCCGTGTTTCCCCTCTGTGTTCGTGTTATGTTTGTGGGTTGTTCCCCGTGTTTCCCCTCTGTGTTCGTGTTATGTTTGTGGGTTGTTCCCCGTTTTTCCCCTCTGTGTTCGTGTTATGTTTGTGGGTTGTTCCCCGTGTTTCCCTCTGTGTTCGTGTTATGTTTGTGGGTTGTTCCCCGTGTTTCCCTCTGTGTTCGTGTTATGTTTGTGGGTTGTTCCCCGTGATTCCCCTTTGTGTTCGTGTTATGTTTGAGGGTTGTTCCCCGTGTTTCCCCTCTGTGTTCGTGTTATGTTTGTGGGTTGTTCCCCGTGTTTCCGCTCTGTGTTCGTGTTATGTTTGTGGGTTGTTCCCCGTGTTTCCCCTCTGTGTTCGTGTTATGTTTGTGGGTTGTTCCCCGTGTTTCCCCTCTGTGTTCGTGTTATGTTTGTGGGTTGTTCCCCGTGTTTCCCCTCTGTGTTCGTGTTATGTTTGTGGGTTGTTCCCCGTGTTTCCCCTCTGTGTTCGTGTTATGTTTGTGGGTTGTTCCCCGTGTTTCCCCTCTGTGTTCGTGTTATGTTTGTGGGTTGTTCCCCGTTTTTCCCCTCCGTGTTCACGTTATGTTTGTGGGTTGCTCCCCGTGTTTCCCCTCTGTGTTCGTGTTATGTTTGTGGGTTGCTCCCCGTGTTTCCCCTCTGTGTTCGTGTTGTGTTTGTGGGTTGTTCCCCGTGTTTCCCCTCTGTGTTCGTGTTGTGTTTGTGGGTTGTTCCCGGTGTTTCCACTCTGTGTTCGTGTTATGTTTGTGGGTTGTTCCCCGTTTTTCCCCTCTGTGTTCGTGTTATGTTTGTGGGTTGTTCCCCGTTTTTCCCCTCTGTGTTCGTGTTATGTTTGTGGGTTGTTCCCCGTGTTTCCCTCTGTGTTCGTGTTATGTTTGTGGGTTGTTCCCCGTGTTTCCCCTCTGTGTTCGTGTTATGTTTGTGGGTTGTTCCCCGTGTTTTCCCTCTGTGTTCGTGTTATGTTTGTGGGTTGTTCCCCGTGTTTCCCCTCTGTGTTCGTGTTATGTTTGTGGGTTGTTCCCCGTGTTTCCCCTCTGTGTTCGTGTTATGTTTGTGGGTTGTTCCCCGTGTTTCCCCTCTGTGTTCGTGTTATGTTTGTGGGTTGTTCCCCGTGTTTCCCCTCTGTGTTCGTGTTATGTTTGTGGGTTGTTCCCCGTGTTTTCCCCTCTGTGTTCGTGTTATGTTTGTGGGTTGTTCCCCGTGTTTCCCCTCTGTGTTCGTGTTGTGTTTGTGGGTTGTTTCCCCTCTGTGTTCGTGTTGTGTTTGTGGGTTGTTCCCCGTGTTTCCCCTCTGTGTTCGTGTTATGTTTGTGGGTTGTTCCCCGTGTTTCCCCTCTGTGTTCGTGTTATGTTTGTGGGTTGTTCCCCGTGTTTCCCCTCTGTGTTCGTGTTATGTTTGTGGGTTGTTCCCCGTGTTTCCCCTCTGTGTTCGTGTTATGTTTGTGGGTTGTTCCCCGTGTTCCCCCTCTGTGTTCGTGTTATGTTTGTGGGTTGTTCCCCGTGTTTTCCCCTCTGTGTTCGTGTTGTGTTTGTGGGTTGTTCCCCGTGTTTCCCCTCTGTGTTCGTGTTATGTTTGTGGGTTGTTCCCCGTGTTTTCCCCTCTGTGTTCGTGTTATGTTTGTGGGTTGTTCCCCGTGTTTCCCCTCTGTGTTCGTGTTATGTTTGTGGGTTGTTCCCCGTGTTTCCCCTCTGTGTTCGTGTTATGTTTGTGGGTTGTTCCCCGTGTTTCCCCTCTGTGTTCGTGTTATGTTTGTGGGTTGTTCCCCGTGTTTCCCCTCTGTGTTCGTGTTATGTTTGTGGGTTGTTCCCCGTGTTTCCCCTCTGTGTTCGTGTTATGTTTGTGGGTTGTTCCCCGTGTTTCCCCTCTGTGTTCGTGTTATGTTTGTGGGTTGTTCCCGTTTTTCCCCTCTGTGTTCGCGTTATGTTTGTGGGTTGCTCTCCCTGTTTCCCCTCTGTGTTCGTGTTATGTTTGTGGGTTGTTCCCCGTTTTTCCCCTCTGTGTTCGTGTTATGTTTGTCGGTTGTTCCCCGTGTTTCCCCTCTGTGTTCGTGTTATGTTTGTCGGTTGTTCCCCGTGTTTCCCCTCTGTGTTCGTGTTATGTTTGTGGGTTGTTCCCCGTGTTTCCCCTCTGTGTTCGTGTTATGTTTGTGGGTTGTTCCCCGTGTTTCCCCTCTGTGTTCGTGTTATGTTTGTGGGTTGTTCCCCGTGTTTCCCCTCTGTGTTCGTGTTATGTTTGTGGGTTGTTCCCCGTTTTTCCCCTCTGTGTTCGTGTTATGTTTGTGGGTTGTTCCCCGTGTTTCCCCTCTGTGTTCGTGTTATGTTTGTGGGTTGTTCCCCGTTTTTCCCCTCTGTGTTCGTGTTATGTTTGTGGGTTGTTCCCCGTTTTTCCCCTCTGTGTTCGTGTTATGTTTGTGGGTTGTTCCCCGTTTTTCCCCTCTGTGTTCGTGTTATGTTTGTGGGTTGTTCCCCGTTTTTCCCCTCTGTGTTCGTGTTATGTTTGTGGGTTGTTCCCCGTGTTTCCCCTCTGTGTTCGTGTTGTGTTTGTGGGTTGTTCCCCGTGTTTCCCCTCTGTGTTCGTGTTATGTTTGTGGGTTGTTCCCCATTTTTCCCCTCTGTGTTCGTGTTATGTTTGTGGGTTGTTCCCCGTGTTTCCCCTCTGTGTTCGTGTTATGTTTGTGGGTTGTTCCCCGTGTTTCCCCTCTGTGTTCGTGTTATGTTTGTGGGTTGTTCCCCGTGTTTCCCCTCTGTGTTCGTGTTATGTTTGTGGGTTGTTCCCCGTGTTTCCCCTCTGTGTTCGTGTTATGTTTGTGGGTTGTTCCCCGTGTTTCCCCTCTGTGTTCGTGTTATGTTTGTGGGTTGTTCCCCGTGTTTCCCCTCTGTGTTCGTGTTATGTTTGTGGGTTGTTCCCCGTGTTTCCCCTCTGTGTTCGTGTTATGTTTGTGGGTTGTTCCCCGTGTTTCCCCTCTGTGTTCGTGTTATGTTTGTGGGTTGTTCCCCGTGTTTCCCCTCTGTGTTCGTGTTATGTTTGTGGGTTGTTCCCCGTGTTTCCCCTCTGTGTTCGTGTTATGTGTGTGGGTTGTTCCCCGTGTTTCCCCTCTGTGTTCGTGTTATGTTTGTGGGATGCTCCCCGTGTCTCCCCTCTGTGTTTGTGTTATGTTTGTGGGTTGTTCCCCGTGTTTCCCTCTGTGTTTGTGTTATGTTTGTGGGTTATTCCCCGTGTTTCCCCTCTGTGTTCGTGTTGTCTTTGTGGGTTGTTTCCCATGTTTCCCCTCTGTGTTCGTGTTATCTTTGTGGGTTGTTCCCCGTGTTTCCCCTCTGTGTTCGTGTTATGTTTGTGGGTTGTTCCCCATTTTTCCCCTCTGTGTTCGTGTGATGTTTGTGGGTTGTTCCCCGTTTTTCCCCTCTGTGTTCGTGTTATGTTTGTGGGTTGTTCCCCGTGTTTCCCCTCTGTGTTCGTGTTATGTTTGTGGGTTGTTTCCCCTCTGTGTTCGTGTTATGTTTGTGGGTTGTTCCCCGTGTTTCCCCTCTGTGTTTGTGTTATGTTTGTGGGTTGTTCCCCGTGTTTCCCCTCTGTGTTCGTGTTATGTTTGTGGGTTGTTCCCCGTGTTTCCCCTCTGTGTTCGTGTTATGTTTGTGGGGTGTTCCCCGTGCTTCTCCTCTGTGTTCGTGTTATGTTTGTGGGTTGTCCGCCGTGTTTCCCCTCTGTGTTCGTGTTATGTTTGTGGGTTGTTCCCCGTTTTTCCCCTCTGTGTTCGGGTTGTGTTTGTGGGTTGTTCCCCGTGTTTCCCCTCTGTGTTCGTGTTATGTTTGTCGGTTGTTCCCCGTGTTTCCCCTCTGTGTTCGTGTTATGTTTGTGGGTTGTTCCCCGTGTTACCCCCTCTGTGTTCATGTTGTGTTTGTAGGTTATTCCCTGTGTTTCCCCTCTGTGTTCGTGTTATGTTTGTGGGTTGTTCCCCGTGTTTCCCCCTCTGTGTTCGTGTTGTGTTTGTAGGTTATTCCCCGTGTTTCCCCTCTGTGTTCGTGTTATGTTTGTGGGTTATTCCCCGTGTTTCCCCTCTGTGTTCGTGTTATGTTTGTGGGTTGTTCCCCGTGTTTCCCCTCTGTGTTCGTGTTATGTTTGTGGGTTGTTCCCCGTGTTTCCCCTCTGTGTTCGTGTTATGTTTGTGGGTTGTTCCCCGTTTTTCCCCTCTGTGTTCGTGTTATGTTTGTGGGTTGTTCCCCGTGTTTCCCCTCTGTGTTCGTGTTATGTTTGTGGGTTGTTCCCCGTTTTTCCCCTCTGTGTTCGTGTTATGTTTGTGGGTTGTTCCCCGTTTTTCCCCTCTGTGTTCGTGTTATGTTTGTGGGTTGTTCCCCGTTTTTCCCCTCTGTGTTCGTGTTATGTTTGTGGGTTGTTCCCCGTGTTTCCCCTCTGTGTTCGTGTTATGTTTGTGGGTTGTTCCCCGTTTTTCCCCTCTGTGTTCGGGTTGTGTTTGTGGGTTGTTCCCCGTGTTTCCCCTCTGTGTTCGTGTTGTGTTTGTGGGTTGTTCCCCGTGTTTCCCCTCTGTGTTCGTGTTGTGTTTGTGGGTTGTTCCCCGTGTTTCCCCTCTGTGTTCGTGTTGTGTTTGTGGGTTGTTCCCCGTTTTTCCCCTCTGTGTTCGTGTTATGTTTGTGGGTTGTTCCCCGTGTTTCCCCTCTGTGTTCGTGTTTTGTTTGTGGGTTGTTCCCCGTGTTTCCCCTCTGTGTTCGTGTTGTGTTTGTGGGTTGTTCCCCGTGTTTCCCCTCTGTGTTCGTGTTATGTTTGTGGGTTGTTCCCCGTTTTTCCCCTCTGTGTTCGTGTTATGTTTGTGGGTTGTTCCCCGTGTTTCCCCTCTGTGTTCGTGTTATGTTTGTGGGTTGTTCCCCGTTTTTCCCCTCTGTGTTCGTGTTATGTTTGTGGGTTGTTCCCCGTTTTTCCCCTCTGTGTTCGTGTTATGTTTGTGGGTTGTTCCCCGTTTTTCCCCTCTGTGTTCGTGTTATGTTTGTGGTTATTTCCCGTGTTTCCCCTCTGTGTTCGTGTTATGTTTGTGGTTATTTCCCGTGTTTCCCCTCTGTGTTCGTGTTGTGTTTGTGGGTTGTTCCCCGTGTTTCCCCTCTGTGTTCGTGTTATGTTTGTGGGTTGTTCCCCATTTTTCCCCTCTGTGTTCGTGTTATGTTTGTCGGTTGTTCCCCGTGTTTCCCCTCTGTGTTCGTGTTATGTTTGTGGGTTGTTCCCCGTTTTTCCCCTCTGTGTTCGTGTTATGTTTGTCGGTTGTTCCCCGTGTTTCCCCTCTGTGTTCGTGTTATGTTTGTGGGTTGTTCCCCGTTTTTCCCCTCTGTGTTCGTGTTATGTTTGTGGGTTGTTCCCCGTGTTTCCCCTCTGTGTTCGTGTTATGTTTGTGGGTTGTTCCCCGTTTTTCCCCTCTGTGTTCGTGTTATGTTTGTGGGTTGTTCCCCGTTTTTCCCCTCTGTGTTCGTGTTATGTTTGTGGGTTGTTCCCCGTTTTTCCCCTCTGTGTTCGTGTTATGTTTGTGGGTTGTTCCCCGTTTTTCCCCTCTGTGTTCGTGTTATGTTTGTGGTTATTTCCCGTGTTTCCCCTCTGTGTTCGTGTTATGTTTGTGGTTATTTCCCGTGTTTCCCCTCTGTGTTCGTGTTGTGTTTGTGGGATGTTCCCCGTGTTTCCCCTCTGTGTTCGTGTTATGTTTGTGGGTTGTTCCCCATTTTTCCCCTCTGTGTTCGTGTTATGTTTGTCGGTTGTTCCCCGTGTTTCCCCTCTGTGTTCGTGTTATGTTTGTGGGTTGTTCCCCGTTTTTCCCCTCTGTGTTTGTGTTATGTTTGTCGGTTGTTCCCCGTTTTTCCCCTCTGTGTTCGTGTTATGTTTGTGGGTTGTTCCCCGTTTTTCCCCTCTGTGTTCGTGTTATGTTTGTGGGTTGTTCCCCGTTTTTCCCCTCTGTGTTCGTGTTATGTTTGTGGGTTGTTCCCCGTTTTTCCCCTCTGTGTTCGTGTTATGTTTGTCGGTTGTTCCCCGTGTTTCCCCTCTGTGTTCGTGTTATGTTTGTGGGTTGTTCCCCGTTTTTCCCCTCTGTGTTCGTGTTATGTTTGTGGGTTGTTCCCCGTTTTTCCCCTCTGTGTTCGTGTTATGTTTGTGGGTTGTTCCCCGTTTTTCCCCTCTGTGTTTGTGTTATGTTTGTGGGTTGTTCCCCGTTTTTCCCCTCTGTGTTTGTGTTATGTTTGTCGGTTGTTCCCCGTGTTTCCCCTCTGTGTTCGTGTTATGTTTGTGGGTTGTTCCCCGTTTTTCCCCTCTGTGTTCGTGTTATGTTTGTGGGTTGTTCCCCGTTTTTCCCCTCTGTGTTCGTGTTATGTTTGTGGGTTGTTCCCCGTTTTTCCCCTCTGTGTTCGTGTTATGTTTGTCGGTTGTTCCCCGTGTTTCCCCTCTGTGTTCGTGTTATGTTTGTGGGTTGTTCCCCGTTTTTCCCCTCTGTGTTCGTGTTATGTTTGTGGGTTGTTCCCCGTTTTTCCCCTCTGTGTTCGTGTTATGTTTGTGGGTTGTTCCCCGTTTTTCCCCTCTGTGTTCGTGTTATGTTTGTGGTTATTTCCCGTGTTTCCCCTCTGTGTTCGTGTTGTGTTTGTGGGTTGTTCCCCGTGTTTCCCCTCTGTGTTCGTGTTATGTTTGTGGGTTGTTCCCCGTTTTTCCCCTCTGTGTTCGTGTTATGTTTGTGGGTTGTTCCCCGTTTTTCCCCTCTGTGTTCGTGTTATGTTTGTGGTTATTTCCCGTGTTTCCCCTCTGTGTTCGTGTTATGTTTGTGGTTATTTCCCGTGTTTCCCCTCTGTGTTCGTGTTGTGTTTGTGGGTTGTTCCCCGTGTTTCCCCTCTGTGTTCGTGTTATGTTTGTGGGTTGTTCCCCATTTTTCCCCTCTGTGTTCGTGTTATGTTTGTGGGTTGTTCCCCGTTTTTCCCCTCTGTGTTCGTGTTATGTTTGTAGGTTATTCCCCGTGTTTCCCCTCTGTGTTCGTGTTATGTTTGTAGGTTGTTCCCCGTGTTTCCCCTCTGTGTTCGTGTTGTGTTTGTGGGTTGTTCCCCGTGTTTCCCCTCTGTGTTCGTGTTATGTTTGTGGGTTGTTCCCCGTTTTTCCCCTCTGTGTTCGTGTTATGTTTGTGGGTTGTTCCCCGTGTTTCCCCTCTGTGTTCGTGTTATGTTTGTGGGTTGTTCCCCGTGTTTCCCCTCTGTGTTCGTGTTATGTTTGTGGGTTGTTCCCCGTGTTCGCTCGTTTGTAGCGTGACGCTCTGTACGAAGCGCTGACCAGAAAAAACGGCCTGCTTTGTGTCCCCCCGATAGATGTCTCACCGAACAGATCGTGTTGGCGGTCGGCGATGTTATCGGTGTCGAACACGTTCAGGCCGCGTCACGTATCAACCAGAAAGTGGTGGTTTTCGTGTCGGATGAACGTTTTGTTCACGACGTCGTGAGCGCCGGTTTATCCACACAGAGTGGTCGTTTCGTGATGGCGTCCCCCCATGGATGGCCCCGCAACGAAAATTGTCGCTTCAATTTGTCCTCCATTCGTGCCGAGTGAAGAGATTCTGTCCATCTTGTCTCGTTACGGAACGATCGTTTCTACAATCTCCATGATCCCCCTTGGGTGTCGCCATGAAAAGCGAACCACGTGAGGAGTTTCCGGCGCCAGGTGAACATGGAGCCTCCTGACCGTGGAGACGACACGGGATTGAAGGTTTCCCTCAAGGTTAGAATCGACGATCGCGATTACCACATGTTTGATTCATCGGCGACATGAACGTGTTTTCATTGTGGGAACTTTGGGCATTTAAAGAGATTTTGTCCCAAAGCTCATTGTGCAATGTGTGGAGAATCGGGACATGTCGATGTCGATTGTAAAACCGGTAATGACCGCCAACCTCGTGGGAGAGAAGAGGTGATACCTCTGGGTGTGGAAGAGGTGATACCTCGTGAGGAGGTGACAGAGGTGATACCTCTGGGTGTGGAAGAGGTGATACCTCGTGAGGAGGTGACAGAGGTGATACCTCGTGAGGAGGTGACGGCCAGTATCGCAAATGTTTCCGATGATACAGTTTCCTTGCATGGCGAGGATGAAAAAGCAACCTAAAGCATCGACTTCGCGTGAGTCCACTAGTTCCTCCAAGGTAGTCGTCCTGGATACGAGTAAGGTAGTAACTGAGGAACCTCAACACGAGAGTATAATCCAAAAAATGCAATGTGGCAATGTTCCTTCAAACGGTGGTGAAACTGAGTTGGTTATTGGTGGTGAAACGTCTGCAGAACGTACGGATGAATCATCACCAACAACAACTTTTCCAGAGCCTGAACTGAATCGTGGTTTGACTCATCATAGTCTCACCACAAGTATTCAGAATACAGTTTCTGTGACTCCGGTAGAGGTACCCGATGAAGAGGTACAAGAGGACGCTTTAGCAGTTGTATCTCAGGTCGAGGAGAGTGCAAATCAGTGTTCGCGAATAAGTACTCCACATCTCCCGGTAAATCCCTTAGAATCGCTCCTAAATGAGGTGATAAAAGATCAGAGCGATTTTTGTGAACCTGACGGGTTCGTATCTGGATTGTCTGATTCAGAGGATAACACAGAGGTGGCGAATCTGTCCCACTCGTCATCTGATCATTCTGAAGTATCTCCGCAGCGCATTGTGAGCTTTCGAAATGAGACGTTTAGGCAGCGGAAAGTCAACATTCAGAAACATTTTCCTGACTTGCCTGCCTTCCTGCAAACGGCAAGATTTATAATTAAAAATCACGAAGATTTTGGAATGACAAAACCTCAAACTCATAGGCTAAGGAAACTTATTACCAAAGTGAGGACGGAATGTTCACAACAGCAGCCAAATTTCCTCGATATAGGATGAAAAGAAAAGAAGTGTTGTGTGGCACCTTAAACATCAATGGAGGTGGTGCCAACCATTTACGTAGGGTCCAAGTTAAGAACTTAGTGTTTCAGAAACATATTGATGTCTGCTTATTGCAAGAAACACATATAACGGAGACTGCACAGCCTGATTGGCTTCGTCTTAATAAAGGACAGTGTTTCTTTAGCAATTTGTCCTCTGTTTCTGCAGGAGTAGCGTTTTTGCTTCATCCAGGGTTTGTTCCCGACTCGTGTAACTTCTATGAAATAGTTAAAGGTCACTTGGCATCCTTGGAGTTGGTTTATCGAGGGTTTCACCTCACCTTACTCAATGTATATTCTCCTAGTAGCGTTGTAGCTCAAAAAGATTTTTTCACACGTTTGGCTAATTATCTTTACGTGATACCCCTTGATCATTGTGTTTGTATTGGAGGAGATTTTAACTGTACGTTTGAACCAAATCAAGATAGAAACACGAGAACCACATCCCGGAGCGCATAAAGATATCTCTCGTTGTTTCACATCACTTGGTCTGCTTGACTCATGGCGCATACAGCACTCAACAGTCTCTCAATACACGTGGTGCCGGTGTGCTCACGGGTTGGTCACGCTCGCTAGACTTGATCGATTGTATATAAATTCTACGTTCAGAAATGTACTGGTATCTTGTGAACATTTCCCTTCCGGTTTCTCTGATCACCACCTGGTAGTGCTTGGCCTATCTTCTTCTCGGTTGGTTCATAAAAGTGCTTATTGGACTTTCAATACTAGCCTATTAGAAGATTGCTCTTTTACTGAAGCATTTCGTTGTTTTTGGAAAACACTTGTTCATAGAAAATCTTTCTACTCTTCTGTTCAGTTATGGTGGGACAATGCTAAAACCCAAATCCGTGTTTTTTGCCAATGTTTTAAGTCGTTCTCCACAAGTATGAATAAAATTCAGGTTTCACTTTTAGAAACTGAAATTTTGCATTTACAGAGAGAATTAGCCGAATCTTAAAGCGGTAGGAAAATTAAGTTATTACTGGAAAAAAAAAAAAAACATATCTAAGAGAACTGAATCGCGAAAGAGTAATGGGGATGTCAGTCAGACTTAGAATTCAAAATGTGAAGTTTTCTGACACTCCAAGAAAAAGTTTTTTTTTCAGTTGGAAGGTTTTAAGAAGTCCCAAAGGTGGATTGTTTCCCTGATAGATACCACAGGGAACATTATACAAAATGAGGGTGTTGTAAGAATGCTTGTAAAAGGTTTCTTTTCTGAATTATTTGCGGATAAATCCGTGAACAAAGATATTGATGTGAATATGACCAATCATGTACCTGTTTTGAGTCGTGACCAGCATCAATGTCTTGAAGTGCCACCCACCCTGGAGGAACTCAGTATAGCTCTGAGTAGCCTTGAACATGGAAAAACTCCTGGGATTGATGGCTTTCCAGTTGATTTTTTTTACAGCGTTTTGGGACATTCTAGTTCCAGAAGTACTGCTGGTCCTGCAAGAAAGCGTACGATCTGCCATATTGCCTCTCAGCTGTAGAAGAGCGGTGGTTTCCCTCCTCCCTAAAGGCAGAGATCTCCGGTAGGTTGAGAACTGGCGTCCCATTTCATTGCTGTGCTCTGACTATAAAATTTTGTCCAAACTTCTTGCCAATCGGCTGAAGAGTGTAATTGGAACTGTTGTTCATGCTGATCAGAGTTACTGTATTCCAGGAAGATCAATCTCTGACAACATCTTCTTAATCAGAGATTTGATTGATTGTGGCCTTAAGGAAGACGGGGTTGGACTACTTTTTTTTTTAGACATTGAAAAGGCTTTTGACAGTGTTGATCACACCTACATGTTTCATGTTTTGCAAAAATTTGGTTTTGGTGAAAAGTTTATATGTTTGGTTAAATTATTGTACAACAATATATCAAACTTATGCAAAGTAAACAATTTTCTCTGTTCTCCTTTTCAGGTTCAGAGGGGCATTCGGCAAGGCTGTCCGTTGTCAGGGTTACTGTTTAGCCTTTTACTCGAGCCACTTCTCATTAATCTTAGACTCTCACTCTCTGGCTTTGTACCTTCCCCAGAGGAGCACCATATCATAGTATCTGCATTCACTGATGATATCTGCGTAATAATTAGGAATGATCAAGACCTAACCACTCTCCTCAAATCCCTAGGTATTGTTACGGCTGTGGAAATTCGCAAACCACCATTCAGGGCCCGTAGGTGAGATATCTCTAAGTACATGTGGAGTTAGCCCCAAACCCATTGAAAAGAGGGAATTTATGTGGTTCATTCGGGCTGCGATCCTTTGAGTTAGGCGTTTTTCTGTTCTATCTTTATTTTGAACCAATCACGCCCCAACCCTCAGACAACAACAACCACAACGCCAACAGCCACGACCTTTACCTTCACAACTCAATCCCGCAAACATCGCATCACCGCCATTCCCAACGGCACCATAACCATCAACCACCACCGAAAGCCCTCCACCACCTTCACCTCTCTCCTTCTACGGCCATTCCCGCACCACCTGTGAACACTGAACGTCGGGCTGTCTCGGGCCCGTTCGGCGATTGGTGCCGAGTGCACCGAGCCGCGAGCGCAAATAGCGGCCTTTCCGAGGGAAAATTCGGATCAAGAACGCTACACGCCCACTTTTGCTCCGTCCAATTTGCAAGCGCGGGGTGGCTTGGCCCCGCCTCCAGGCGCGTCTGTGAAATCGATATATGCAAATTCTAGGATCAGTGGAGATTCACGCCCCCTTTCCTCCAACCAATGGGCGAGCGTGGCTCCGCCCCCGAGGTCATCCTGATCCGAATATTTGCATATTAGCTGCTCCTGCCGGCCTATAAGAAGGCGAGCGCAAGGCGAATGAAGTCAGTCAAGTCGGGTGGCGAAGTCATCGGTGTGTCGTCGAGTTGGGTTCTGGAGTCGGCTGAGAAGAGTTGCGGGAAGAGGCAAAGGAGCTCGGGTCCGAGGCGGGAAGGACGGCGGTCGGCGACGAGGTCGCGGTGTGGGATCGCACGTCGCGGGACCCAAGCCAGCCAGCCATCTGCCTCCCCCAGGGCATCAACAATTCCCCTTTCCCCCGCGCTGAGATAGTGCAAAAGGGGGCCCCGTTCCCATCCCACCCCAAACGTCGTGCCAACGAAACCCGCCAAGGAGCACGGAGTCGGGGCACAGCCACGCAGCCACATCTGCGGCTCGCCCGCCAACGCGTCACGAGGACGAGGGTAGGACCCCCCCGGTCTCGCGGACCTGGCCGCTCCTCTGGGTCACGCGCACAATTGGCCTACATGCCTGTCTGCCCCCTTGTCTATGAGGGTGTCTTCTCTCCTTTGCTTTGGTGTAAATGTGTGTTGGCGCCGTCTGTAAAGTAGAACTGTATAAGTGTTGTCGTGTGTGCGCGTAGTCGGTAGTAAATCTGCGTCGTTGTTGCTTTTGTTTTGGTTGCTATATGTGCATTTTGACTGTATGGCTGTATATTCGTGCTTCCCGTGTGTCGCGAAATAAATGTTCTTTGTGTGAACTGTTTTCCCATTTCGCTTCGTCTTTTCTTTATTGACCCTCCATCCTGTTTCACGTAAAGGGTTCGTCGTGGGCTTAATACGCCCGGTAATTAATCGGAACCGTCGAGGCCGACGATAACAGCGCTCGGTTATCACTGTAGCACGGAACGGACCGCTTAAGCGGTTCGTGTCCGGAGTCGGCCTGTGGCGTGGTACGATCGCCCGGTCAACCATCCGCGCAGGTACTTAGGTAGATCGAATTTGGCGAGCAACCCTATTCTGCGCGGGTGGGCAATTGGCACAGTCGTGATGGGGTTAAACCCCCACCCGTGACTAGCTCCCGGCGTTGTTCCGAGAGGGTCTCGACTGAATTGTCCGTCCGGTGGGCAACGTGCCGCGATCCGAGTTACGTGGCTGTCCGCACGCCGGCGGGCGCGAATTCGCAACAGCATGTTTCATCGGGCTTCATCCTTGAAGGTCAACTGGCAAAAGAGCAAAGCCTTGTGGGTGCCTTCTGTCACTCGTACATCCAGTAGGCCTCCTTTGACACCACCTCACTCACTTCCCAAAGGTCGAAGTTGGGAAAGAGAAGGGGTCAAGTATCTTGGGGTTTACCTTGGTCCTTACCAGTATTCTCTCATGAATTGGGAAGGAATGATAGATGACGTGACCAAACGTTTGCAAAAATGGAAACGTTTCCTTCCACAAATGTCCTTCAGAGGCCGCATACTGATTGTTAACACCTCACTCGCCTCTGTCTTGTGGCATAAATTCATCTGCCTACAGCC
>NC_140974.1:60154679-60194679 GCF_056783735.1 Eptatretus burgeri
TAACGAATGTTGCTTCAACATTGTATCGAGTTGCTCACCTACATTCATTTTTAGCCGCGGCTCGCGCGAACGTGGCTCGAAGAGAGCTCCGCGTTGTTGTTGTTGTTGTTGTTGTTGTTGTTGTTCTGGTGAAGACAAAACCTTTATGACGTGGCTCTTGGACACATTTGTCCTTGTTTTCATTTTCTTTTTCATTTTTTTCATCTATTTATATTTTCATTTACAGACGCTTTCCAACGGTTCTGTGGTTTTTCCCGGTGTATCAGCTTCGATGTCCATTGGCACGCAAATTTATGCTGCTTCCCCCATTGTTTCGGGCTGCTCACCTGTGTATTTACTTTTCATTTATTTTTCTCATTTATTTATTTTCATTTATGGATGCTTTCCAATGGTTCTGTGATTTTTTTTCCACTGTATCGGTTTTGATGTCCTTCGGCGCGTGAAATTTCATCTTTCTACATCACCTGGAAGGTACCGAACATTAATGTCATTAATTAATATGAGTGAATGAGTCAGTCAGTCATTGAATGATTAGAAAGAGCTTTATATATTAGATAAATGAAACAACTAAAGGGGAAGAAACGAGGTAAGAAATAAAGAGAGCTTCCATTGATTCAGTATCTTTTGCTGGGGATTAAACCTTTGGACAACAGAACAGTTGCGAAGTAGATAGAGACAGTGACAGAGGTTCGACCTCACAGTTCTCAGTGTGTGCATCTGGAGTCACAAGTTTGAACGAGCCTCAACACTGGCAGCAAGAATGCTCTCTCAAATCTCGAATCAATGCAGTGTCTCGCAGGTCTGCTCTGCCCAGTTCGCCAACCCAAACCAGTGTCATGCAGCCAACTTGAACAAACAATTATCAACAACAAAAACAACTCGACCATCCAAATCTCTCACTTTTATGCCCCAAAACACAAAGCTTACAGGCCATCGGTTGATCTCACTCTCACATGCGATGTCATTAATATCCATCCTCGGAAGCTTTGTCCATTCATAATAATCTGAAGGTAAACTCACCACCTTCCTCTCCAGGCTGGATGTATTAATGGAACTTAGCTTGCATCATTGTTGCCTGTACAGCGAACACATCAAGCTGGAATGCACGCTTTATCTGTAATTAAACATTCCAGGAGGGGAGGAATGCGAAGAAACCCCATAAATACTCAAACGAGTCAATGTCCTTTAATGAGTTTCCATTCAGGCATTTCCCCTCAGTGTCAGCTCTGTAAACAGGTTTAAATCAGTTACTGTCAGCTGTCTTTTCACCAGACTCCACTGGTTTGGGGAAGAAAACACAATAGACGTGAAAAAAAAATCATTTTGACTACCCAGCCAGACAACCTCAAGGCAAAACAATACTGCCAGCTGTTTCAAAAATTATAGATAAATATATATATATATATATATATATATATATATATATATATATCTATATATATATATATATATATATATATATATATATATATATATATATATATATACACATATATACATAGTACAAGGTCCGTCTTAAAAGTAATGGGACTGACTTCACAGAAATTTTATTCCAAAAAATATATTGAAATCACAGCTTGTCCCCTTCAAAATAGTTTCCCTCCAGTCTCACACACTTGTCCATCCTCTTCTTCCACGCTTCGATGCACCCCCAGAAGGCTTCTTCTGGAATCCTCCGGAGCTCCGACATCACGGCCCTTTTGATGGCCTCCACATCAGGAAATCGGGTTCCCTTGATCACCCCCTTGAGCTTGGGGAATAGGAAAAAATCACAAGGGGCCAAGTCTGGTGAATATGGGGGTTGCTCCAGAGTTGGCATGTTCCTCTCCGCCAGAAATTGTCAGATGCTCAGGGCACTGTGAGCAGTGGCATTGTCATGGTGGAGCACCCAGGCGTTGTTCTCCCACAGATCCCTCCTCTTGTCCCGGACTGATCTCATGAGGCGCCGGAGGATCTCCTTGTACACGTATTGATTCACTGTTTGACCCTGTGGTAGAAACTCGAAGTGGACGATGCCCTTGATGTCAAAAGACCCGATGAGCATGACCTTGACCTTCGACTTCCACATCCTTGCTTTCTTTGGTCTTGGTGATGCCAGAGTTTTCCACTTACGACTCTGCTGTTTGGTCTCGGGATCGTATTCGAATATCCACGATTCATCGCCAGTAATGACTCTCCTGAGCAGGTCTGGATCGTCCTCGAGGCGCTCGATAATGTATTGACAGACAGAGACTCTTTGCTGTTTCTGGTCCTCGGACAACAACTTGGGGACCATCTTTGCGCACACCTTGCGCATTTCGAGATTTTCAGTGATGATGCTCCAGACAGTGTCCTTGTTGATGGAAAGTTCCTCAGCAATTATCCACACATTCGACGATCTGCGCACACCATCTTCTTCACACACTCGATGTTGTCCACCATTCTGCTCCTTGAAGGTCTTCCAGACCGTGGATCGTCTTCAACCTCCTCCCGTCCCTCTTTGAACCTCTTGTGCCATTCAAATGCATGTGTACGTGACATCGTTTCTTCACCGTAGACTCGCTGCAGCATTGCGAAGGATTCGGAATGTGTTTTGCCAGGCTTGGCAACGTGTAAAGCACGACTTGTAAAAAAATCACACAATGAGCGCAGTCAACCATCACCAATCATATATATTGCTGGAATGTTGCGAAAGACTGTGACGCAACCCGTTCATTCAAGTTGTGTAAGTGGAGCACACAGCAGGCTCAGTCCCGTTACTTTTTAGACACTTTCACATCAATGGTACTTTCACATCAATGGTGCTGTCAATTCACACAACAACATTTTCTGGGGAAGTCAATGCCCAGATGAGGTTGAAGAGAAGTCGCTTAAGGGTTGGAAAGTCACTGTTTTGTGGCTGTCAGCTACAAAGGTGTGTTTGGGCCGTATTGGTTTGAAGACAAAAACAGAAGAATGGTTACCATCAATCAAGAACGATACCGGTCGATTGTCAACGCATTTTACGAAGACATGAAGCAATCGATGAGCTCTGCAGCCCTCCGGCGACGGTGGTTCATGCAAGACAGTGCTGCTCCGCTTACAGACAACGAAACAATTGCCTTTCTGTGTCAAAAATTCTGTCAAATGACCAGTATGAAAATTTGAGGGTCATCTAGGGATAAAATGGTCCACAGAAAAAAAACTTCATTTCATCATCGGTCACATGATTCGGCAGCCATATTGTTTTTTTCAAAAAAAAACCTTCAAAAATCTTCTTCTCCTAAATGGATGAACAGATCGAGGCAAAACTTGACACATATGACCGCCTATCTACGAGGAACAAAAGGTGCACACATATGATGTCATACGTCACATGATTTAGCAGCCATATTGGATTTACCTTATAACATATAAAAAAATCTTCTTCTCCATAATGGCTGGACAGATCGAGGGGAAACTTCACACAATTGTTCCCCAAGGCATGGGTGTGCAAGGTTGTTAAGGAATCATTGATGTCACATGGTTTGGTAGCTATATTGGATTGAATAAAAATATTAAATAATGTTTTCTCTGGAACCACTTACTCAATCAACATGAAGCTTCATAATTATGATCTCGTAGGGATGGGGAATCTAAGTTTTAAATTTAAACTTGATTGGACACATGGTCTGGCAGCTAGAATTGTTTAATTTTTTTGATCTGGGTTCTTTTATTATTTCTTTATTTTTATTTTTTTATTTGAATGAAGCTCACTTGGCTCTTCTTGGATGGGATTGACGGTGGAGGAGTAGCAGCTGAAATGTGAATCCTGTCCAGGTTCCTCCTGATGACTTCATCTTTGCTTTTTGCTTGTTCAGGTTCTTCATGATTACTCCAATGCAGGACTTTACCTATTTGGTCTTCCATTTGATTTGAATTGAATTTATTTTAATCCCATTCTGAATTAAATTGAATAATAATAAAAACACGTCACAGGTCACGGTCAGGTGGCCGATCAAGGCGGGACGTCTTGGTACCTGGTCATCTCTGCCAGCAGTTATAAAGTGGCAGTTATAATTATGTCTCATTAATTACGTAACACACCAGTACACAAACACCACACAAAGTAGACCACACAAAACAAGTCCTGGCGAGGGTGTGCAATCTCTGATTGCTCTTTTTCTTAGTTTGTTCTGGTTTAAACATCATCATTATCACTCAGCACACTGAAACTAAAAGGAATGATCTCCTCATACACAATTACACCAACCCACACTAACAATCTGCAACAGCCTCTGATTTCGACGTCTTCATACAATTATTATTAATGGTGGGGGGGGGGGGTTATGTTGTCCTTCTTATTCCAACGTATCATTCAAAACACTTCACCGCACTGGAAAATGTGGGGACAGGAATACTGCACTGCAAAGGGTGGGACTTGCAATACCCTCTCCCCCCTCGAGTGGCACAACACCATACACATTTACATGGGGAATTTGCTTCCTCCACCCCCACCCAATCCCCCCAATCCCTCAAGACCACCGGCAAAGATAAAAAACACCCCTATACATTAATTGGGGTCATGCTGATCCTCTGTAGTAAGTCTGGATGTAATCAGGCCAGAACTGTAGGAGTAGTGTGACACACACACACACACACACACACACACACACACACACACACACACACACACACACACACACACACACACACACACACACACACACACACACACACACACACACACACACACACACACACACACACACACTTATGTATGTGCACTTTTTGCATGATGAGCACTTAATGCCAGCATTTTTCACAGACCCCTCATGCTCCCCCCTGAAATCCTCTCATGTCGCCCTTTGGGGGCATGCCCCCCAGTTTTAAGAATCACTGCTCCATCCTTTCAGCCCACTTTATTGCCAATTATATGTCGCCCAAAATGGTGCAAATTGTGCTGATTGCATTGGAACAAATCAAGGCCTTTCCACTGAAAAGTGCTTCAGCAAACATTTTAATCAGTTTGATTCTTGTACTCTTGGTAAAATGTTTATTTAGTAAAACAAACTCAAATGTTTAAGGATGAACTTTTTCCTTTGCAAATCAATTCCATCTTTCTTGTCTCAACATGTCTGCCTTTGTCCACCATCTCATGGATCCTCTCTCCCACCCCACTCCGGTTTATACGAGAATCAATCCGAGGCCATAATTTCGTTCTGCAATAAATAAAAACAGCTTTCACCTGAAATTTGTAACATGCCTCGCTCTGAAATCGTAACAAAACTTTCTGTTAAGAATGGAAGCCCGTAAAATCATGAAATCGTATTTCTCGTGAAATGCATTGATTCTCATCAGATGTCAAGAGAAGGGCGCGAGTCGCTGGATGAGTTCGTCTGTTGGACAGGAGGCGATGGAACCTCCAGCTGATGTAAACGGAACGTCACATTCAAACTTTTGACCCGTGTTCCCCCCACTAAAATACTTCTGGCCTGTTCATTTCGTTTAGAGCCAATGCAATGAAAAATAAAAATCACATTACACTTTGTTTTGTGTTCTCTGTCGGTGTTGTTCGCCTGTGTTTCTCATCTTCACATGAATGGTTAATCGAGTCACACCTCATCACAATGGCTCACAAAATATACGTGAATATAACTGTCAACGTTAGTGTGTGTCTGCAGCTATGTACGTTTTGTAATCGTGGAGAGCTTAAGGAATCTTGACGGACATTTTTTCGCTCTTCCTAACCATCGGTTTCCTTTGTTTTCTGTCTAAAACCCTGATGAAATGAGACCAAAACGCTCCCAAAGCATACGATAGAAGTCAGAAAAATATTTTGACATTTTTGTTTTGGTGGCAATCCTTACCAGAGTTCACGAGTGTGTGTGTGTGTGTGTGTGTGTGTGTGTGTGTGTGTGTGTGTGTGTGTGTGTGTGTGTGTGTGTGTGTGTGTGTGTGTGTGTGTGTGTGTGTGTGAATCTACCTTGAGGAATCTCGCTGCTTACTCGTTTAACAATACAGTATATCAAACACGTCTTAGCTGGTTCTTTAACACTTCAGAGGAGCTTAGGTTATTTCCCATGAAGAGCTTGTGACGATTATTTTAGAAAGTACACCCAGACCCCAACATTCACGGTTCTGACATTCGTGGGAAATTGCCCGTGTATTCCTGGTTCCTCCATTCGTGGGAAATTGCCCCCGTATTCACGGTACCTACATTCGTGGGAAATTGCCCGTGTATTCCTGGTTCCTACATTCGTGGGAAATTTCCCGTGTATTCCTGGTTCCTACATTCATTGGAAATTGCCCCCGTATTCCTGGTTCCTACATACATGGGAAATTGCCCGTGTATTCCTGGTTCCTACATACATGGGAAATTGCCCGTGTATTCCTGGTTCCTCCATTCGTGGGAAATTGCCCCCGTATTCACGGTACCTACATTCGTGGGAAATTGCCCGTGTATTCCTGGTTCCTACATTCGTGGGAAATTTCCCGTGTATTCCTGGTTCCTACATTCATTGGAAATTGCCCCCGTATTCCTGGTTCCTACATACATGGGAAATTGCCCGTGTATTCCTGGTTCCTACATACATGGGAAATTGCCCGTGTATTCCTGGTTCCTACATTCGTGGGAAATTGCCCGTGTATTCCTGGTTCCTACATACATGGGAAATTGCCCGTGTATTCCTGGTTCCTACATTCGTGGGAAATTGCCCCTGTATTCGCGGTTCCTCCATTCGTGGGAAATTGCCCGTGTATTCACGGTTCCTACATTCGTGGGAAATTGTCCCCATATTGCTGGTTCCTACATTCGTGGGAAGTTACCCGTGTATTCCTGTTTCCTACATTTGTGGGAAATTGCCCCCGTATTCACGGTACCTACATTCGTGGGAAATTGCCCGTGTATTCACGGTTCCTACATTCGTGGGAAATTGCCCGTGTATTCCTGGTTCCTACATTCATGGGAAATTGCCCGTGTATTCCTGGTTCCTCCATTCATGGGAAATTGCCCATGTATTCCTGGTTCCTACATTCGTGGGAAATTGCCCGTGTATTCTTGGTTCCTACATTCGTGGGAAATTGCCCGTGTATTCCTGGTTCCTACATTCGTGGGAAATTGCCCGTGTATTCCTGGTTCCTCCATTCATGGGAAATTGCCCATGTATTCCTGGTTCCTCCATTCGTGGTAAATTACCCCTGTATTCCTGGTTCCTACATTCGTGGGAAATTTCGCCGCATATTCACGGTTCCTACATTCGTGGGAAATTGCCCCCGTATTCACGGTTCCTACTTTTGTGGGAAATTTTGAAGCATATTCAAGGTTCCTACATTTGTGGGAAATTGCCCGTGTATTCACGGTTCCTACATTTGTGGGAAATTGCCCGTGTATTCACGGTTCCTACATTTGTGGGAAATTGCCCGTGTATTCACGGTTCCTACATTTGTGGGAAATTGCCCGTGTATTCCTGGTTCCTACATTTGTGGGAAATTGCCCGTGTATTCACGGTTCCTACATTCGTGGGAAATTGCCCCCGTTTTCGCGATTCCTACACTCGTGGGAAATTGCCCCCGTATTCACGGTTCCTACATTCGTTGGAAATTACCCGTGTATTCCTGGTTGCTACATTCGTGGGAAATTGCCCGTGTATTCACGTTCCTACATTCATGGGAAATTGCCCGTGTATTCACGGTTCCTTCATTCGTGGGAAATTGCCTGTGTATTCATGTTCCTACATTCGTGGTAAATTGCCCGTGTATTCACGGTTCCTACATTCGTGGGAAATTGCCCGTGTATTCCTGGTTCCTACATTCGTGGGAAATTGCCCCCGTATTCACGGTTCCTATATTCATGGGAAATTGCCCGTGTATTCCTGGTTCCTACATTTGTGGGAAATTGCCCCTGTATTCACGGTTCCCACATTCGTGGGATATTGTCCCTGTATTCACGGTTCCCACATTCGTGGGATATTGTCCCTGTATTCATGGTTCCCACATTCGTGGGAAATTGCCCCCGTATTCATGGTTCCTACATTCGTGGGAAATTGCCCCCGTATTCACGGTTCCTACATTCATGGGAAATTGCCCCCGTATTCACGGTTCCTACATTCGTGGGAAATTGCCTGTGTATTCATGTTCCTACATTCGTGGTAAATTGCCCGTGTATTCACGTTCCTACATTCGTGGGAAATTGCCCGTGTATTCACGGTTCCTACATTCGTGGGAAATTGCCCGTGTATTCACGGTTCCTACATTCGTGGGAAATTGCCCGTGTATTCCTGGTTCCTACATTTGTGGGAAATTGCCCGTGTATTCACGGTTCCTCCATTCGTGGGAAATTGTCCCTGTATTCACGGTTCCCACATTCGTGGGATATTGTCCCTGCATTCACGGTTCCCACATTCGTGGGATATTGTCCCTGTATTCACGGTTCCCACATTCGTGGGAAATTGCCCCCGTATTCATGGTTCCTACATTCGTGGGAAATTGCCCCCGTATTCACGGTTCCTACATTCGTGGGAAATTGCCCCCGTATTCCTGGTTCCTACATTCGTGGGAAATTGCCCGTGTATTCCTGGTTCCTACATTGGTGGTCGAAAACATTTTAAACTTTAAAAATTTTCCCCTTTGAACCAGGAACCGCCACAAACCGATAACGTTGTCCCCCTTCTCCTCACTGTAACAATGACAAAACACTCACGAATTTTTCGCGGGTCGGGAAATCCCTGGAACCTATCCCCCCATTTCCCATTCAAACAATACCCCCACATTCGCGGGGTTTTCCCGGAGCGTATCCCCCAAGGATATCGGGGTCCTGCTGTACTTGCTTTTGATACATCTTAATGTTCATAATGTTGTGTCACACACGAGCTGGTTATATGTGGGTTAAGAATTAGAAGTGTAAATGTAATACAGGTACGGCTGTTGTGTTACCTGCAGCCACCGAAGGTGAAGGAGGTTATGTTTTTACCACTGTCTGTCTGTTTTTGTGTTGCCGTTGTCGTTGGTTTTCAATTATGATGTGAAATGTAAGTAAAAAGAGTCAGTATATAATTAAATCCATTTCATGAACGAGTATCTGATTGTGCCACCTCTGAATATCTTCCATGTAGTTTTTCACAACAGCTGGTTGCATCCATATTATGAAATGAAATTGTAACTGTAAGATGTCTTTGTTTCGTTTTTATATTCATATCACATTTCATGAACTGTAATACTCGGTTCACTTAAACATCAGGGAGCGGGGTGTTGGATCAGAGATCAGCTCGTTCTTGAGGGGGGAGGTGGTTTGGAGGTGGTTGGGCAAAAATGTTTAAGAACCACTGGCCTGGAGGTGTTCGTCCACTCTCCTCGAAGCTTTCTCACCTGGATTCGAATCCCGACACACCTACAAACTGTCTCTCACAGGCAGGGTGTTTCATCAATGTGTGTGCCATACCTTGGTTGAAAGTAAAACAAGAATCCCGTCTGCCAACATTCATTGGTGGTCGTTAAAGATCCCATAGCGTCCTTTGCAAAGACTCGGTGAGCTTTTGCCGGCACCGTGAACAAATTACAAATTCCTGCCCTCACCAGCAGAGGGCACTGCATCAGCCACACAGCTGCACCCTCAGCCAATGATGCTACCCCACAGCCTTGTGCTGCATACAAAGAAAGAAGACAATAAGGTAGAATGTAGTAACAAGAAAATAATGAAAAGAACAAACTGTTCTTTTCAACATCCTGACAGGATGCAACCACACAGGTACATTTATCACACTGAAGCCGAGACTGAAAGAGAAACCAAACTCGAGTGAATGTCGAATTTTTAACACCAGCCTTTTATATTACAGGAAGGAACTATTACCGCACAGGTTGTAAAATAGGATTACAAAGATTTTATCCTCCAGCGAACCCAAATGAACCTGATTGTTGCACGACAAAATGGCGGCAGCACACAAGGCAAGCCATTGCTTAATCGATTGTTACGGACAAGTCTCGTCTCCATTTATAAGATTTAATTATGATTGTGGAAGGTTACATTTACTGTTAAGTTTCCTAACTCTGGGTAAAAGGAGTCATAACAACAACAAAAATCAAATGGAGACCAAATACTGCCTTGGGGTCATCAGAAGAACCCAAAGAAGTAAAAAGCAAAGATGGAGTCATCAGGAGGAGCCTGGATAGGATTCGGGTTTCAGCCGCTACTCCACTGCCCTCAAACCCATCCAGGCACAGCCAAGTGAGCCTTACAGAAAAATTTCTGCAAGAATTAACTTCTCCTCAGAGATAGATAACGAAAGAGAGAAATAAAGAGTAAAAGAGAAAAAAGGGAAGAAAAAGCAAGAATGAGAATGAATGAAGAAAATTGTGAAAAACGTAGAAAGAAATATGAAAGGAACAAAGAACAAAGATGTCGGGAAGAACCTAGACAGATGGATTTTAGCAGTTACTCCCCAGGCTCAAACGCAGCAACATGTACAAGCTACCAGAGGTCAGTCAGCGGGGAATCACAGTCCACACAGCATCAGGATATGGTGCAAACATAATGAAGCGGAAGACCAAGAAGGAACCCAAAGAAGTAAAGAGCAAAGAACAGCAATACCAACACTGCCAACACCACCAACAACACCAACAACACCACGAGTGAAAAAGAACAAGAACAAGTTTGGAATCAAGGGAAAGAGGGAAAAGGACCACGGAGAAGAGGGAAGACATTGGGACTTCTCTTTTGTGGCCACGCTCTATTTCCTCGGGTTATTATTGTTTTGTTTGCAGCCTGTATCTGCTGGTTACATCAATACTGGGAACATGGCTGTGCCTCTGATGCAGTGACCCCTATTTCCAGGAGGTTGGAACTCATGTCGTCGCCCAGAAGGATGATAGGCTGAGCCAAACCCCCTGATGTTATTTAATGGCACAAGGGCTCAAACTCAAGATCCAAAGATCTTAAGCCAGCCACCTTGACCTTTAAGCCAACCCTCGGCTTGTTTCCAGTGGTGTATCTATCTATAAATTACTAAAACTCTCATCTTGTATGTATAGATATTCCCGAAATACAGCCAAAACGGTACACGATAGCGCAAAAATTTTCAGCCCACATTACTCACCATTCGCCTGCAGTGTGCAGTATCAAGTTTCGTTAAAATCGGGCAACAAAAAAAATTATGAAAAAATCAATTCCCGATTCAGTCGAGTACTCTTCCAGAGAATTTGATCAATGCAAACAACCTCAGCGGTATAGTTCGCTGGAGCTATCTTTTTTTTCTTGAAATGATTTTTTTCATTAACCGCTGTCGCAACGGGAACCCATGGGTTCACAGGTCGTCTAGTATCATTTAAATCCGACATCCACAGAAAAGGAGATTGGGGGTCTTCAGTGGGGGGAGGGGGGGGGGGTTGAGTGACTGTTGCTCTTGATCCAGGTGAACTTCAAGATGCATGGCCCTATTTTTTTATTTCTATACAGCAGGAACATTTTACAATTGCGTGATGGAAGTACTCAACTCCTTTTATATACCGTTTAGATTACGAAAATGATATAACTGCATTAAGAAACATAGGCTAACTTGCTACACCTGCGGTAGATGCCCTTGTTGGCTATGGGAGATGACCTTCATTTGGGCAGTCAAAAGGCAATGGAGCGCTGCCTTAAACTCTTCCAGGAAAAAAAACCCTGGGCAATGTATAGGCAACAGGAAGTACGGAACACTGCGTTGATCACTTCTGAAAAAAAATAACCTGAAAGTGAGGACTAAGCGTAAAGGCAATACACACACGAGAGTGCGAACAAGCCGATCAATTTACCTCATTGGACTGAAGCCGCTGTGGGGCGTGGCTGCCCTTTTATTGGCCATCAACATGACGCATGAGCGTATATCGGCCTACGTGTATCCGGTATACTGAATGTTGGGAATAATGGGCTTTGGAGAATATTTTTGGGCTCTTATGGCTATTTTCTTTAGCAATGCCTGGTGTTGGATTCATGGTTGGGGTGGCAGGCTTTGGATACTAGG
Source organism: Eptatretus burgeri (assembly GCF_056783735.1). NCBI lineage: Eukaryota > Metazoa > Chordata > Myxini > Myxiniformes > Myxinidae > Eptatretus > Eptatretus burgeri. The sequence goes on from NC_140974.1 coordinate 60,166,613, forward strand.
GTCCTGAGTTCAAATCCTGCTCAGCTGTTGAATTAATACCAGGTGGGGTTAACTTGGCCTGTCATCCTTCCGAGGTCGGCAAAATGAGTGCCAGCATGCTGGTATACTGTGTCTGAGTGGCGACCCGTCCAGGATTGTGCCCAATAGCCAAGGAGACTGCTTAAGCAGCACCAACGCTCTGCACAGAGTATGGTCCCAATCTCCTCTCTCCTCTTCAACAATTGTGGTATATAAATAATATAGTTGGCGAGATGTACACGCACATCCCAAACAAAAGACGGAAATTCCATTTAAAACACATGGAGGTCACTTTTGACAGAAGTGTAATAAATATAAGTCAGTGAACACTGTTTTTTTTTGCATTGGACACGATTCCGCAATCAAGGGGTGCCTGTCCACCCATATTCATGTTACCCATTTAATATCAAGAACGATTTGAGATCCACACTATTCTATTTCTGTGTGAACCAATCACCAACTTGGCTGATCATGTTTGAACTTTTGGCTTCATTACTTTATATATTACTCCAATTCGTGGCATTTTTTTGGGCTTTTCACCAAATTATACACGGTTATGCTCATAAAATGCATTGTAATATATAAAGCTAAGAAAATCAGAACAACTTCAGTGGAAATGGTGAATGCTTTTATTTAACTAAGGTTGTGTGGTAATCCAACCATATATAAATGGAAGACACATACAAGCAAATTTATTAATACAGAATAACATGAAGTATTGATGACTGCATCAAAATGATTGTTATAAATACAGGTATATAAAATTATAAATCAAGATTAGATGCAAATTTGTTGATCACGACAGAAATTAGTTTTTGACAAATACATGAAGGAACAATGCATAATGTAACCATAATGTAACCATAATGCTTGTAACCAACGTGCTTTCAAGCATCCTGTAGTTTGGACACGTGAAAACAACCAGACTGATTCACATTTAATTTTCAGTGCAAAAAGACTGTAAACTAACATTATCTTTCCAAAGAGGACATTTTATTTAAAACCTTGAAAAACCAGCATTGTTTGGAAATACTAAATCACCGATGCTTGAACACTGTGAGTCCAGCAGATAGATTACGAGTACTGGCTTCCGACTTGTTAATTATATCAGTATAAATCGTACCCCGATACTTTAATCGAATGGTAAATAACATGTGTTGTATTTTATTAACCAGCTGGCCCTCATGACTTATCTCACCTCGAGCCAAAGGATTTGCATGTACGACCTGAACAAAGATGGGACTTGTATTCTCGTGAATCCACCTTTGTGTTGCGACTTTTAATTTAAGGAGCACATTACCACTGGGCATGGGCTTGTTCACAACCACTTCACGGAATATTTGTTCACAAATCTTTACAAGTTTGAATGCTTCAATTGAAGCAAAATACAGACCACCTCTATCTTTGACAGCCAAAAACCAAGCAAATTCATGTGGACTCTCACTATAGCTATGCTTAGAGGATACACCACAAGGCCCCACCAGAAGAACAACACATTCTGCACAGGACACATTAGTGACTAACCTCTAAACAATATAGCCTGCAATGTCGTAGATCAAAATCATGTTGATGACTTGACGGCTGAAAACATGGCGGAGAGTGTCCAGGGCGGCGTCAGGTCACGTGACCTACTTCGTGCTCAAACTGATGTATTTCCACTATGGGCCAAAGGTATGAAGTATCAGGCCTTTACATTCTGTATCATTGGAAGGTACATGATGCCTGTCTTCAATATTTGATGTTCGTTTTAACAATCGCTCTGCTTGTGTTTCACAATCAACAGAAAACGTGAAGGATATTTTTTGTGTGTGTGTTTTTGTGTACATGATGGAATTGTTAGGAACAGGTTGTGTGTGTGTGTGTGTGTGTGTGTGTGTGTGTGTGTGTGTGTGTGTGTGTGTGTGTGTGTGTGTGTGTGTGTGTGTGTCATGTTTTTCATGTTCGGCATTATGAATATGACTGTTCGATGACGTGTTCGGCCTGAACTGAACTGAACTGCATGAAAATCAAAATGGCGGATGCATGTGAGTGGAGTGGATGGAGTCAGCCATAATGACGTCTCAGATGTAATGACGTAGCATGACAGACATATAGAGAGACAGACAGAAAACTGTGGTACTTTAATATGTACATTGTTTTGCTGACGGTCGACATGAGGGATTATCAAATATTTATTATTACATTACCCTTCTGTCTACTGTTGTACGTTTCACCCCAAAAACGACATCAAGGGCACATCAGTGTCTTTATTTATTTTCTGCCATGACACCCCCTGGACTACCAGTGCACTTGCTGCGGTGCCCTGAGGTGGACATGCAAGAAGAAAATAAATTAACTTATTGCATTAGACATGATATTAACATAAATGCCGAACATGAAAACATGACACACACACACACACACACACACACACACACACACACACACACACACACACACACACACACACACACACACACACACACACACACCTCGTTTTTCACACACAACTGTTCCTAACAATTCTATCACACACGCAAAAATAAACAAACACAAACACACAAATAATTGAATAAAATAAAACACACACACACACACACACACACACACACACACACACACACACACACACACACACACACACACACACCCACACCCAAAACAAACACACACTCATACATACAAACAAAACAAACACACACATGCACACACTTTCCTGACCACGCGGGTCATCAGCCGGACACCGTTCTTCCTTGAGGTTTCTATCCTTTCAGCCCAGAACCTCTCCAAACGGTGGATCCACAACCTTGGTCACGGATCCACATCAGCAAATCCACAACTTCAGTTGCGTCCAGGATGTCCGTCAATACACAAGAATCAAATAAATAAATATGAAACATGTAGATATCAAAGAAAGAGTACAGTGGATTTTCCAACAAAAGATAATGACAAATCAAGAGAAGCCACACCAGAAGAAATGTCAATCATCACAAACATCTCGTTTTTTCACACACAACTGTTCTCAACAATTCTATCTCACACACACACACACACACACACACACACACACACACACACACACACACACACACACACACACACACACACACACACACACACACACACACACACACACACACACACACACACACACACACACACACACACACACACACACACACACACACACACACACACACACACACACACACACACACACACACACACACACACACACACACACACTGTCCAGTATAGAGGGAAAAGTATGTGGTGAGGAGCACGAAGGTGGAGTAGAACACACTGTGTTGCCTCATCTCCACCAGGGCAAGAGCAAGACAGCGGCCTAGAGAAGTCAGAGTGAGCCAGCAGTGAGAGACACAGAAGCGGTTCGAGCCCCAGTGGGTCTGAACCAGACTGGCCAATCATATCCAAGGGAGCCCACAGAACCACACTGAGCCAAGAGACAAACACCTTCCTGTCTTCCAGACGATTGTATACCCAACCCCCACCCCGCTACAAGTGTGCACCTCTACTGCCCCTACAAGGCTCATAAATGCCGGTCCACAAGTGTCTCCTCTCTGAGAGGCGTCACCAATTGCGGCCCCAGGAGTTCCACGAATTACAACCTGAGTCCAACAGTAACCTTACCCTAAGACCCTGCCACGACTCTGTCCTCATCCCACTCTCGGTGATGAACCCCTGTCCACCTCTTCTTAGCTTACAGACAGCTGTGGAGGAGTAGTTTATCTCTCTTTGTTGGGAGAGATATATATATATATATATATATATATATATATATATATATATATATATATATATATATATATATATATAGATATTGTTACGTCTGAGGAGAGGGGTATGCATTCAAAGGGTAATTAGGATGTTTTGGTATGCCATGCTGTTCGAGTTGAACCAGAATCTCGATGTGATAAGTTATCTAGTAAATGTCCATTTCTTTAAGGGGGAAATGATAATTGTCACGTAATTAGATAGGGAGACGGGTTAGGGTAAGTGTTTATGCGTATCCCCTTTTAGTATTCCCTGTAGGCTTGCCGTGACATAACAGGACAGTACTGCGGATGGCTCCACCCCTTGATCACGATTGGCGGAAGGCGACGGCAGAGGGCCAATAAAAGGGCTCAATTGGAAGTGACGAGGACTCGAGTATAAAAAGGTTCTGTTCGGGAAAAGAAGAGAAGGAAGAGTCATAAAAAGAAAGCGTCTGGTCGAGGCTGTTTGTCTCTGAGCGCGCTCTCTCGTTGCGCTGGTTCGTTCCTGGATTCATCGTGTCTCGTGGCCTTGCTGTACCTCGTGCCTCACCTCGGTTGGCTCTGGAGTTCTGCTGGAGTACGGGACCGAACGGCGGGCGGACCTGCCTCCCTCTCCTGCTCGCATCTTGGCACTAGAACTGGCTCCCTGGCGGCTGTGAGCGGACTTGGGCCTACACCAGGAGGTCGACACCACCAGGAACAGCACCACGGTGGCTGGTTGAAGCTCACAGGCCGGAAACCGCGGCTCTGCGCGGAAGGGCTGACGGAACCTCGGCACCACCGTGTCTCCTGCCCCTGACGAGCGCAACGCCAGCTCGTCCGGCACCAATCCAGTGACTGTTACGTCGACACCACGGGCAAGCCTGACCACTAGCTACGTTGTGTGTGTGTGTGTGTGCCTGGCACCTTAGAGGGTTTGAGATTTGTATATCCATTGGAATTGTTTGTTTTCCCCACGCCCGGACCCACACCGCCTCCCGTCGAATCGCCCCGGATCCCTCCTCTTGCCGAGTCTTATTATCGTTCTGGTTAGAGAAATAAACATTATTAACTCACTGAAAAGCGACTCGTGCCACCTTCCTCGTCCCGTTTGCTGGAGAGTGATTAAAACCGCCATCTTTGGGTTATAAAAAAAATAAACCCCCCTCCATCGTTTCGGCTCATTCTACGTTGGCGGGACTGTTCAAGTCCCGTGGACGTCACAATATATCTTCTTCTTCTTCTTTCGGCTGCTCCCGTTAGGGGTCGCCACAGCGGATCATCCATTATGATCCGCATAGTGATTTGGCACATGTTTTACGCCGGATGCCCTTCCTGACGCAACCCTGGTCGCCTCTTACGACACAGGGATATGGTACACCTATTTTAACCGGGGTATACACCGGCCCAGTATACTGGTACTCATTTCGCCGACCTCGGAAGGATGACAGGCTGAGTCAACCCCCTGGTGTATTAATTCAGTGGCTCAACGGGGCTTGAACTCAGGACCTCTTGGATCCCAAGCCGCTGCCCTAACCACTGCGCCAACACCAGGCTCATAGGACGTCACAATATATATATATATATATATATATATATATATATATATATATATATATATATATATATATATATATATATATATATATATATATATATATATATATATATATATATATATATATATATATATATATATATATATATATATATATATATATATATATATATATATATATATGGACCATACTCTGTTCACAACGTTAATGTTGCTTAAGCAATCTCCTTGGCTATTGAGCACAATCCTGGACAGGTCACCACTCCGACACAGTATACCAGCATGCTGGCACTCATTTTGCCGACCTCGGAAGGATGACGAGTAGAGTCAACCCCACCTGGTATTAATTCAACAGCTGAGCGGAATTTGAACTCAGGACCCTAGGATCCAAAGCCCACCACTCATCCATTAGCCTTGTAAACAGCAGAAAAAAAGATAAATATGTGCCCTGAATGGGATTGTCTGAATTATCTCACCATTTGTCTCATGATGCTCTGACAACATGGTCATATTCCATAAACTCGGTTGATTTGCCCATGTCTATGAGCAACAAGGAGCCCCCATCTTTTGGGTGGTATGAGGAATAGATGTGTGTAATATGTAAGCTAAATCTTGAACAGTTTTTGAAATATCACATACACAAGCCAAGTTAAGAGATGGTTGCCATGGTAACATAATTTAGCCAATCACAGCCTTGATCTAATCAGGTTAAGATAATGGCATGAGGAATAGATAACTGCAACATGAAAACTAAATGGTGAACGGCTTTTGAAATATCGTGCACACAAAAGTGCATTGACGGAAGATCGGTCGGTCGGACGGAGCTCATTTTGATTTTGATGTCCCCCATCTCCGACCTTGGCGGAGGGGTGGGGTAAATTCCCTTGTAAATCATCTAATTGTTTCCTCATACCTCTTTATGTCCTTATCATGCATGTTGTCTCTGTACGAGCTCTCCAGCAGCAAAAAAAAACAAAACAAAACAGAATATCAACCAAAAACCATCAATAAGTCATGTTTGTTTCCCTCTAAGAACATCATCAGCATGGTAAAATGGTACACATGGGATATAAAAGTTAATCAGACCCTCGTTCCCGGCAAGACAGTCCAATCCTTCTGTCATTTGAAGTCATGGTGCTTTTTCTGCCTCGAACAACAAAAGGTGACAAAAGAGAAAAATTATGCACAATGAATATTGTAATTCATAAAGGCCACGAGAATGTGTTTTCGGTTAAAGTCACTGAATGTGCTTTTGTCTTTCACCTTCCGAACATTTCTTCATTACACATGTTCCACGTCATATGCACACAGTTTCGTTAAGTGCCCACAGAAAGCAAAAAGTGAAAGCTGCGGAGATGCCTGCAACCAACTGGCCTTTATAGCCAAATGCAAAAAGCTCACGCCTGACATTTTTGGCACGAATGACTTTCATCAGGTCTTCATCGATGCTTCCAAGAGGGGATTGCTCTTCCTGAGTTATCAAAGGGCCACAATATCTGCAGGGATACCGAGTCCGTGTCTTCACCCCCCACCCCCCTGCAGTTTCACCTCATTGCATTGTTTCACCTGAGCCCCTGCAGTTTCACCTCATTGCATTGTTTCACCTGAGCCCCTGCAGTTTCACCTCTTTGCATTGTTTCACCTGAGCCCCTGCAGTTTCAGCTCATTGCATTGTTTCACCTGAGCCCCTGCAGTTTCACCTCATTGCATTGTTTCACCTGAGCCCCTGCAGTTTCACCTCTTTGCATTGTTTCACCTGAGCCCCTGCAGTTTCACCTTATTGCATTGTTTCACCTGAGCCCCTGCAGTTTCACCTGAGCCCCTGCAGTTTCACCTCTGCATTGTTTCACCTGAGCCCCTGCAGTTTCACCTCTTTGCATTGTTCTCAAAGTTTGTGCCTGGTAACTGTTATGCCCACACACACTTTGATGGAGACCATCTCCTTTCTTTGACTTCCGAATTGTCCTGATCTCTGTCACTTAAACATAGATGAATGCAAAAGGTTTTTTTCCTCCATCGGCTGTGTCTCAAGACTTATCATCGTTCCAAATGCACCATTGTCTCCATGAGCCAGAGTGATGCTTCGAGGTGTTTTTGTTTCTCCACTACCTTTATCACTTTTGATTTCCTTGCAGATCAGAAGCCAAGAAGACTCGCGGTGTGAAAAGTGGAGAAATGCTCCTTGTGGGTAAGCTGCATTCTCACGTTGCCCTGCATCCAATTTGAGTGCACCAGTATGTTCCAGCATACAATGGTGGTGCTTACATTTTTAATATAATTTGCATTGTCAGCGTGTTCTACGACTGTATGCTGATTTTAACAGCGATCTGCGTGCAAAAGAGCACGCGAAATGTGATTCAGACACCAAGGTTTAAAAAAGGAGAAAAGCCTGTGAGGTGATTTGTAGAGCTGGGGTTGATGCTCGAAGCAGAAAGCCAGGCCACAAAAGGGCAACGGCAGAATATCTCTTCTCTCTCTCTCTTCTGCCACTTTCATATGGGATAATTATCCTGTGCGCGTGAAACAAAAAAGCTAAGTTAAGCAATTTGTTCACTTTGTCTCTCTGTCTGTCTACAAACGTCAGTTCATGATCGAGGAACAACTTCATTTCAATTGAATGTTCTATTTTGAATCGGAACAGGAATCGGACCATGAAACAGAACATAGACCTGCAGTTTAGCCATACTTTGGCTCTCAATTCGTCATGACCATACGTGAGGAGAGAGGAATGAGATGTTTTTTTGTGGTTTTTTTAAAAAACTCTGTTTGCCTGTCTGTTTGTAAAACAAAATTGAAAATAATTCCAAACAGGATGCTTGTTGTTTTTAACGACGTCATAAAGGACACAAACAATGGGCATGAATAACTAATGTAATGTGTTAAATAAGGTGGTGTAAAAAGCGTGACACCAACGGCGGTAAATTTCCCCCCAAAAAATATTTCTACAACCTCTGAAATCTTTATTGGTTCACGAGTCAGTAAGTGACCACGATATTCGTTTTGGGTGTGTCTGTCTGTCTGTCTGTCTGTCCCGAGCATAGCTCCGTGGGTTTTGATCCGATCCTGATAAAATTTTGGTGGGCGGTTTATATCATGATCTAGTTGTTTTCCTGAGAATGGGCATGCTGTGCCCATTATGGGCGGAGCCACGCCCAAAAAACATGTTTTTAGGGGGTAGCCGATTTCAATTTACATCTTCTCCGAGGGGGTTTGTCGAATCTGGCAGGGTTTCGGTATTTGGTTAGCCCAATGGTACCTGCATAGCCCCACGGAGTTCGATTTATTTTTTATTTTCGTCCCAAGGTCACAATACAAGGTCACGAACTTAGAAAATTGCGAATTTTGACATAAAAATCATATGACCGCCAAAACTTTCAGAGCTAGGATGACAATATTTTTTATGAATAATCTTGAGGTCATTCCCCACCTAAAGTCTTGAAACCATTTTGCTCTATCTCGAACACCTTGCCCATGGCGCCCCCTTCAAGTTTGTTTTTACGCTGATTTCATCAAAGTATGGATAATCCGAGGAGTGCGAAATGCCATATAGCCTATATGACGTTATTTTGATCCTCGAATGTTCCAGAGGAAGTTTTGCACCAAAGGTCATAATCCTTGACCTTTGACCTTTAAAGTTCACAGAGGTCAAATTTTCGAAGTTGTGGCAATCGAACCGGGTTTTCGACCTTATTCGACGAACTAACTCCAATAAGCTATAGCACGTATCCTGTTTCCTTATTTTAATTTCCACAACATTGTTTTGTGACCTTTAAACGTTTTGCAAAGGTCAAATTTCGAAAGTTGTTGAACGAAACTGGGTTTTCGACATTTTGCAGCTAATAACCTGTCACTCGTACCACATCATGTTGATCATTTTTATAACTTGGTCAAAAATTATCACATTGTCTCATCCTTGACTTCTGAAACGATCTACATCGTCAAATACCGCTCGTGAACCATCGTCGTCTTCAGACTTGTTTTATTTAAATTTAATTATATACTTGAACACAGGAGAACACAAATCACCTTTTTGTCACTTTTAAAACCCTTCAGTTGAGCAGTATTTGGACAAAATATTTACATTTTACAACATCATGACCAATCAAATTTGCCACTCATAGACTCCACCCATGTTCTTGTTTCACAAAACTGCATGGGGTGAGGACGTGAGGATGTTCTTTCAACTCTCGTTGTGTTGATCAATTTGCAGAGTCTCATCAGCTTGGAGTAAGTGATTTGCCTTAGGCATGGTGGCGACAAGGATCAACAGTTCAGAAAGGTCAACGTCGCAGGTGAATCCCCGAGTTCTGTCATTAGGCCATGTGTGCAGTGGCAGGAGTGCAGCGATGAAGTGACGGACCTCGACTAACAATGCAGAGGCAGTTTCGCCTAGCCTCACCAGTGTGACCACTCCTCATTTTCATAAATGCCAAGGTGAGCCAATGAAAAAAGCCAAGAATTCATAAGGTTTCGGAAAAGCGATGATAATAAAAACCTATACGCCAAGAAAACCTATAGAAAACCAAAACACCAAGGTGAACAACGAATAGCCAGGATCTTGTGAAAAAAGCCAAGGAGTGGTCACACTGAGCCTCACATGATGGTTACCTGCATGCTGCAGGTGGCTTTGATAGCCACGGCTTCTTTGTTGCTGCAGAGAGGTGAGACCGGGGGTGTGATATAACTGGTGTTGCAGGCAAGTTTGCTTTCAGCACCTTTTGAGATAATCTGGCTTCTTCATATCATCTCGACGGCATTTTGACTTTGTCAATATCATGCTGATCTGACAAAACCGAGCAACACTTCTACAACAAAGATGAAGTTTTATGACAAGACCACTCAGCAATTTAAGCTCTTCTCATTACTGTAATTGAACCCATTACATTACCCTTGAAAAATATTCCTCATGAGATATCGAGAAGATTCTCGTCAGAATTTTTATCAGAGTTCATTGAAAGAAATTACAAACTTTTTTTAAACCATAACAAAACTATGTACATGCTTCTTTCTAAATCAAATAAATCCCATAATACAGTCATTTAAACCTCATTGAAATTGACAATATCCCAGTTACTTGGGTTCACTCAACCAATCTTTTAGGAGTCACCATTGATGATAAACTCGTCTGGTATAACCACATGTCCTCTATCACTAAAACTGTCTGTCGCAACACAGGTGTATTATCGAGATTATGTTCGTTTCTCCCCTCCACTACATTATTATCTCACCTGGGCTTTAGTCCTGTGAGCGAGCTTATGTGATCGATCAGCGTCCGTCGGTGAGTGAGTGAGTGAGTCATTATCGCTTGAACCAAACACACGATTTTAACGAAACGACCTCAAAACTTCATAATCTGATGCATAACGAAGGTGTAAAGACCGCATCAAAATCTGCACTCATGAAGTGGGCCTATGAGGTGGGGGGGGAGTTTGACCCCCCCCCCCCCAAAAAATAGGTATTTGCTCTCTTCTCCAAAACTACACACACAGTTTCAATGAAATTTTACCACAACCTTTATCACTCGTGATGTGCTAAAGTTTGTTCATGGCATAAAAAATTAGGGTCTGCAGGGGGTTTTGAGTGACTATCAGATCCAGGTAAGGTTCAGGACACACAGTCCTATTTTTCTCACTCAACAACACAACACAGTAGTCTTACTTTACCTTATATATTGTAATATTGTCTGGGCACGCACTAGTAAAAATAAGCTTCATTCACTCATTGTTTCTCAAAAACAGAACCATAAGGATCTGTACCTTCTCTCATCCTCGAGACCATGCTGCACATCTCTTCGTTCCACTTAATTAATACTTTGACTCTTATGATATCAACAAATTACCCACAGGGATTTTTATGTGTAAGTCCATACTCTCCTTCCTTGAACTTTATCTTCTTACTACACCTTCGACAATGACACACATTTATTGCACCGGAATCCTGAAACAATTTGTATTTTTTCACACGCATTCGCACATCATACTCCAACAGTACACTTAAATTTTATGGTCCTTGTCTTTGGAATACCAATGGAATAACAAAGCCCAGTCTTCCATGGACAGTTTCAAATATTCCTGCAAGAACCTCCTTGCATCATGGTATGTAACATGAAGGCCGATAACGTAAACTGTTCTCTAAATTATGTTGCTTTCTCAATTATTTTGTTGGTACTTGCGGGCATTCCCGTCTGGAAGGAGTACTCTTCTCGGCTCACCTTTGGTGGGCAATGTGATGCAGTGCATTATTGGAAATGCACTTTATAACTTTTGTTATTTTTGTAAGAAATTTTATTGATCACAAAATATCATACTCCATCTCATAATTTTGAAAAGGTTCCATTGTATTATGAAGAAGATAAAGGAAGTTGATTTGTAATATGGGCTACCAATAAAGGTGGTGCTATTTCTGCCACACATCTACAGTATATAATATTTTCAGGTGTTTGTGCGTCAGTTTTTCATGGCAGAAATATAGCATATAGACTGTAGAGGCTCCAAATTTTGGGTGTAGGAACTTCAGAACTTATGCAAGATTTTAAGCTACCGCACATTGGTCTTGACGTCCGTTTTTGTGGATATCAAAGGCTGCTATGAAGTGTATATTGGGGTGTGGAGTCAGGCTAGATGATGCATCTGCTCTGCTCCTCTCAGGCTCACATCTGAGGATCACTAATGTGTTTGCCTCTGTGACGGAGATCTTATGCTTCCACAGATTTCTGAAATGGTGTCTTACGACTGCGTTCAGCGAAATGAATCGACTCTTTTCTATTCCGCAAGGTCGCCCAAATGAACAGAAATTTACGGCAACACGTACAGATGGATCGAACACGTTTTCTTACCTTTTGAAGGGTTTATTTATGAAGAGTACACGGGAAAATGGTGGACTGGACGAGCTCTTCGGAACGTTCCAAGCGAAACAGAAACACGCAAACTTATGTGCAATAAATAATTAATATACCCCGCTAAGGCGCCATCAATACCGATTCACACGAATAACAAGGGGGAAAGCGAGGTCTTCGATGACACGCAGCAAATGGTATGTGCAGTTCGCTGGTGCACAGTGCTGCTCAGGACATGCAGTATTTCAGGAGCGATTTGGTGGAAGGTGGCAGAATAAGAAGATATGGTGGAAGACCAGGAGAGAAAGCATGGCGGCCAAGTAGAAGTAACTCTCACTATGTTTCTCCAAAAGGACGGTTTGGAATCCACCCCCCCCCCCGATCTACTTTCTCAACAATCCTCTGGGAGAAATCCTTTCATTCAAGCTTCTGGGTCTCACGATCTGCCATGATCTTCCTGGGAAAGCCACATTTCCAACCTGGCCTCTAAAGCCATTTGCCGACTGGGCATCCTCCATTGTGCAAAGTCCTTCCTTGGCCTACCTGAGCTCCTGACCACAGCCAAAGCTTTCATCCATAGCCTGATGGAGTACAGCTCTCCCCCCGGGCTGGTGCTCCTGCTTCTCACCTTTCTCGGCTTCACGCTGTGGAAACCAAGGCATGTAAGATCATTGGTATCTCCTGTGCTGAGGCTGAGTCTTTAGGCCTCTCACTCTCTCACCGCAGGCAGGTCGGTGGTCTTTCTGTCGTCTACTGTCTCCTCTCCGGTCTCACCCCCCTCTCTCTGCTATATGTCTCCCTCATATTTCAGCAGGGCGCTCAAGGTCCGCCAGCAACCCCCTTCTGGTAAAACTACCAAAATCAGGAACCACTGCTCACCTTCACTCTTTCATTCCTCTTTTTCCCCACCTTTGGAATAAATTCCCACACTCTCTTCAATCCCATTCTTCCCTCCAGGTCTTCAAAACAGCTGTTCACGACCACCACCTCTTATCTTCCCCCATCCAAAACCATGATCTTTTCTACCCTCGTTAATCCACCCCAAGCCTACCTCATTCAAATTCCCTGCCTTCCTTCCCAAAAGTTACCTGTCATGTAAGGTCTTGAACGTCCCTGTGGTGTCCATCTTGTGTACCCCGTGTTCCCCGCCCCATCCTTTTCCCTTCCACAGATCTCCTAATGTTTATGTTCCTCACTGTTTTGTCCTTCCCTCTCCTACCACTCTTGTCTCCTGCCCCCTCCCCCACCCCCTTATTGTGTGTTGTGCGTGAGCTCTCGAATGAGCCTCAACAATGCATACAAAAAATCAATAAAAGATGCTTGTTGCCTTAATGTTCAGCTCCAACTCTCCATGACTCTCTGTGCGATCTGTTGATCTTCTCCTCAACCCCCGGTCCTCTGGCCTTTTTCTGTACTACGGGACCACCTTTTCCTGCTGCTGGCTTTGTGATTGGCCGTCCGCTCCTTGGTGGAGGTCCATATTCCAGGCACGGGTGGCCACGTGGAAATATAACCTGCTCAAATCACACGGACCATACTGCACTTACCACAATCGAGCTATGGATTCCCCCCCCCCCCCGCCCTCCTTTCCTCGTAACAATATGTATATGGTATGGATAGACATATAGCCACACATGCATCTGCTCCATTCTATGTAGATTTTGTCCATTTTCTCACAAGATTTGAGCAACTAAATGCCAGTAGTTTTTGCTGGTACTCTAGTCTGGTCGGTTTATTTTTTTATATATTTTTTGTCTGGTAATTGGTTCCTTTTGAGGGTTTTTGCCACAATCTTCAACTTTTTGAAAATGTCTCTATACTCTGCATCACTCTCTTTATACATATGCAGTCTGTGTCATTATTTATTTTTACTTGCCCATGTTGTACAATGTTGTATGAAATTGAAATATATCCTGAGAATCTTTTGTAAAGCTCATGTTGGATTCGCCTGTTTCCTGCAAGTCTCTCGAGCCACTGCATCCTATTATTTTGAAAAAAAGCTTCATGATCCCAGATTTAAATCTCGTATTCCATGTTGATTTGTCTGTCTCCTAATGTCATTGTCCTACTTTCAGTATAAATTTGGAAAAAGATTTTGGAATGCAAAACTGTAATGAAAGATTTCAGACTTCGATTCCCCACTAAGAGAATTCAGTGTTTTTGTTTCTAACAAGGCCCCTTTTAATCTACAAGTTATCGATTGATGCAGTTCTTTTCGATTTACTCCATTAATTTGATTCCTAGTCTCAGCACACTTTGCAGTGTTGTGGGTTTTTGTTATGAAATGCACGAAATTGGATTGAATCTGCTCTGGTCGCCGGTACGAGGGAAGCTGGATCAGTGGATCTGGGAGTTGACCATGCTGTCTGTAGCTGGTCCGGTCCTTCGCCCCGCTTCCATGCACGGTGCTCTTATTTGCTGCTGGAGGCAGGGTTGACATCAGCAGCTCTATGCTGATGTAAAGGTGTGTTCAAAATATGCTGGAACAGGTATCATATCTTGCAGACACCGTTTTGCCAGTGGGAAATCGTGGAAAGGGGAAACATAATTGTGGATGTTCCATGACAGGTAATATATGGACACACTTTGCAGTTAATAATGTGGAAGCAGGAAGAGCTCAACAACATTTCATGTATACATGGTGTCTTATTGACTTTCAGATGTATGTTTTTTGAAGATATTATCAGTATAAACAAGGAAAAAGGCATAAAATTTTAAAGCCCCCGTTTTAGTAATCTTGTTGTACGGAGTAAAAGGGTGAGCCCATATTTATGACAACTAAAATGGCCGCCAGTCAGCCATCTTTGATCAGATTGCAATACAAAGTGAGGAGCATGTGTATGCCATCATGTACTGTGGTTGTGCCACGTTTGAACAAAATAGGACGATGTATGTCTGAGAAATGGTTGGGGACACGTGTAAGTACCAAAATGGCCGCCATTCGGCCATCTTGGATCTGATCTTGAAAAAGAATGATGTTCGTGTGGTGAATGGAAGGTCGTGACGTGTGACCACGTGATGCCCGGCTCGAGCACAGAAGAGATAAAGCTGAGGGTCGGCTCGGCCGCGGGGTTTTGTCCCTGGGGCATTGCCATTGTATGTCGCCGGCTCACTTGGTGCTCATTGAATGGTGAGAACACTGATTGATATATAATACTGATTTATTTTGCGGTGATTAGTTGCGCGTGTGTACCTTACTGCTTGTACTCCATACTGCGTTTGTATTTCCTGGTGTGCCCGTAGAAGCGGCTTCAATCAAATGGAATAAAGCCTAAACTCTGAAGGTTCTTCTCTCGTCTTCATTTCAATTTATTCCATTTGGTTTTCTCGGCTCTCTCAACCAACGATGGACAAGATCGACAAACCAGAGAGGTTCGACGCAGACCCAAACGCGACTGATGCAGAAATGAAATGGTCGCATTGGTTCTGTTCCTTCTCACACTATCTGACCATCATCGAAGAGGGAGCTGAAAAATTTGCCGCTCTCATGAATCATGTCTCGCCCAGCGTGTACAGGCTCTTCTCGGAGTGCGACACTTACGAAGCAGCGATCGACGTGCTGCAGGCGCTCTACGTGAAGCGCAAGAACGAGGTATACATACGACATCTTCTCTACACACGCAGGCAAGCTGCCGGGGAGACAATCGATCAGTTCCTGCAAGCTCTGAATCAGCTGGGAAAAGACTGCAGCTTCCGGGCCGTAAGCGCCGAGGAACACCGAAAGGAAGCGACACGGGAGGCATTCATCCAAGGACTCAGATCAGCCCACATACGGCAACGCTTACTAGAGAAAGCGCAACCCACTCTTGACAAGGTAGTCGATCAGGCACGAGCGATGGATACGGCTCAGCAGCAATCTGAGTCATTTGGGACACCGATGCTGCTAATGAACGCTGCTACGATGGGAACCCAAGGAACCCCACTGGCACAGACACAGCCAGACACAGGGGATGGAGAAACACCCGAGGAGCCGGATACACAGGCCACGTCAAACTCCTCAGCAACTGCTCCGGTTGGTAAATGCTTCTTTTGTGGGTACAAAAGGCATCCTCGTCAAAAATGCCCCGCCAGAGATGCCACATGCATGAATTGCGACAAGAAAGGGCATTATGCCAGGGTATGTAAATCTACTCTAAGGAAAAATAAACCCACTTCTGCGGCTCTCTACTCGCAAAATAAATTAACTGCAGCCTCCCCGGGGAATCTATCCAAGGCTATCATCAACGTACGAATTAACGGGCATATGGCTGAGGCACTGATTGATACCGGTAGCTCTGAAAGTTTCGTCAACAGCTCGCTAGTGAAGGGCAGGAAATGGATAATCCACCCGACAGACAATACGGTATGCATGGCCGCCACCTCACTACAATCCCGCGTACGAGGGTACTGCAATGTTGAATTGGACGTAAAAGGGTACACGCATCGGGATGTAAGGGTACTGGTGCTTCGTGATTTGTGCGCAGACGTAATTCTGGGTCATAATGTCCTCAAGCAGCACACGAGCGTCGAAATACCCTTTGGAGGAAGCAAACCTCGTCTAATTTTAAATGCTTTGACCACCGCCGAGGTAACGTCCCCCCAGCTGTTCGCTAACTTGTCGCCGGTCTGCAAACCGATAGCGATCAAATCGCGGCGATATACCACTGCTGACATGAATTTCATCACTTCAGAAACCAAGCGATTACTGGAAGAAGGAATTATAGAACCGAGCAATTCGCCATGGCGCGCACAGGTGTTAGTAACCAGCAGTCAGAACCACAAGAAACGAATGGTTGTCGATTATTCCCAAACGGTCAATCGCTTTACCCAACTCGATGCCTACCCCCTGCCGCGCATAGACGAGATGGTCGAACGCGTGGCCAATTATAAGGTATTCAGCACCATCGACTTGCGAAGCGCCTATCACCAAATTCCCATCCGAGAGGAAGACAAACCTTACACCGCATTCCAGGCAGGGAGGCACCTCTACCAATTCAGGAGGATACCATTCGGTGTCACGAATGGAGTAGCTTGCTTCCAACGGGTTATGGACGACATCATCTCAGATGAAAACCTCAAAGACACTTTTGTTTACGTGGACAATGTCACAGTGTGCGGTAGGGATCAGGGGGAACATGATATGAATCTGGACAGATTCTTGAGCATTGCTAGAAAATATAATCTGACTCTCAACTACGAGAAATGCGTATTCTCGGCAAGGTCAATTGACCTTCTCGGCTACACAATAGCCGACGGCACAATTAAGCCTGATCCTGAACGATTGCGCCCACTTCGTGAGCTACCCCCTCCTCAGGACCTGCAGACAATACGCCGGGTGATCGGCATGTTCGCTTACTATGCAAGATGGATTTCGCAATACTCCGAGAAAATACATCCCCTAGTGCATTGCAAAAACTTTCCACCAGATGCCGCTGTTGTGACAGCTTTCCACAACCTCAAAGACGATATCAGTAATTCCGTGGTTTTATCGATCGATAGCTCGGTGCCCTTTGTGGTGGAGACCGATGCTTCAGATCACGCGATAGCTGCTACGCTTAATCAGTCTGGGAGACCCGTCGCGTTCTTCTCGAGAACTCTCTCTAGAAGCGAGCAGAGACACTCAGCGATAGAGAAGGAAGCGTACGCCATCGTCGAAGCGCTGCGGAAATGGAGACATTATTTACTGGGAAACCACTTCACGCTCGTTACGGACCAACGATCCGTGGCATTCATGTTTGATGGGAAAAATAACGGGAAAATTAAGAATGAAAAAATTATGAGATGGCGGATAGACCTAGCTTGCTACAGTTACGACATAGTTTACCGGCCCGGGAGGGAAAACCCTGCTGCAGACACCTTCTCGCGGGTCTACTGCTCGGCGGTAATCGGTCGGGCTTTGCAAGACCTCCATGTGTCTCTTTGCCACCCGGGGGTAACCAGAATGGCACATTTCGTACGCAGACAGAACCTGCCCTATTCTATTGAAGATATTAAACAAATGAATGCTTCATGCCCTGTTTGTGCTGAACTAAAACCCAGATTCTATGGTTCGGCTTCTGGCAGACTGATCAAGGCCACTTCTCCCTTCTCGAGACTAAACATTGACTTCAAAGGGCCCCTGCCGACCGAGACAGACAACAGATACATATTCACTGTGGTTGATGAGTATTCAAGGTTCCCTTTCGCGTTTCCGTGCTCGGATATGACCTCGGGCACTGTCGTGAAATGTCTGTCTGACCTCTTCGCTATGTTTGGGAAACCTTCGTACATACATTCAGACAGAGGGCCGTGTTTCATGTCGGCCGGGCTAAAACAGTTCCTATTAGAGCACGGCATCGCAACTAGTCGAACGACGGGTTACAACCCACAGGGTAATGGTCAGGTGGAACGATATAATGGAGTTATTTGGAAAGCCGTAACTCTGGCGCTGAAATCGAGAGGACTAGGCCCCGAGCGGTGGGAGGTTACCCTTCCCGACGCTCTGAATTCCATACGCTCTCTGCTCTGCACGTCCACCAATGCGACTCCTCACGAACGAATGTTTACTCACCAACGACGTTATGTTGACGGCCAATCGGTGCCCGACTGGCTAACCCATCCCGGAACAGTGTTCATGAAACGCCCGGTACGACAAAGCAAGTATGAACCCATGGTGGACGAGGTCGAGCTCATCGATACTAATCCAGAATACGCTCATGTCAGGCTCCCAGATGGCAGGGAGACCACTGTGTCGGTTCGTCATTTGGCTCCCTCAGGTACTCCCCCCGCCGGTACACCACCATCTGGCACACCTCCCTCTGACATTCCCTCCCCAGGTGTTTCTCCCCCAGGGACTCCACCCGAGAAGGGTGACGGCGGAGCTACCGCATTCCACCCGGGGGCGATCGGGGAGTCATCTCCGGCTCGAGTCGAGGCTCACCAAAAAGATCGGAAGCCTCCCTCAAGTGAAACCGCCATCTACTCCCGGAGAGGTCGGCGAATAATACCCCCTCGCCGACTCAATCTGTAAAGGGGATTATCGGCATCCTTGATGCTCATGCCCCTATATGCTCGTTACATGATATATCGATGCTCATTACCATGCTCCTACAACTCACAATAATCCTCACTGCTTGGCATGTATGCTTCTGTAGATTAGATAGCTCGCATTGCTTGAAATGTATACTCCTGTAGCGCTGAAGTAATCCTGGTGCGTTAGCTGGGCCTCTAGTTACATTTTAAAGACGGGGAGAATGTGGTGAATGGAAGGTCGTGACGTGTGACCACGTGATGCCCGGCTCGAGCACAGAAGAGATAAAGCTGAGGTTCGGCTCGGCCGCGGGGTTTTGTCCCTGGGGCATTGCCATTGTATGTCGCCGGCTCACTTGGTGCTCATTGAATGGTGAGAACACTGATTGATATATAATACTGATTTATTTTGCGGTGATTAGTTGCGCGTGTGTACCTTACTGCTTGTACTCCATACTGCGTTTGTATTTCCCGGTGTGCCCGTAGAAGCGGCTTCAATCAAATGGAATAAAGCCTAAACTCTGAAGGTTCTTCTCTCGTCTTCATTTCAATTTATTCCATTTGGTTTTCTCGGCTCTCTCAACCAACGATGGACAAGATCGACAAACCAGAGAGGTTCGACGCAGACCCAAACGCGACTGACGCAGAAATGAAATGGTCGCATTGGTTCTGTTCCTTCTCACACTATCTGACCATCATCGAGGAGGGAGCTGACAAATTTGCCGCTCTCGTGAATCATGTCTCGCCCAGCGTGTACAGGCTCTTCTCGGAGTGCGACACTTACGAAGCAGCGATCGACGTGCTGCAAGCACTCTACGTGAAGCGCAAGAACGAGGTATACATACGACATCTTCTCAACACACGCAGGCAAGCTGCCGGGGAGACAATCGATCAGTTCCTGCAAGCTCTGAATCAGCTGGGAAAAGACTGCAGCTTCCGGGCCGTAAGCGCCGAGGAACACCGAAAGGAAGCGACACGGGAGGCATTCATCCAAGGACTCAGATCAGCCCACATACGGCAACGCTTACTAGAGAAAGCGCAACCCACTCTTGACAAGGTAGTCGATCAGGCTCGAGCGATGGATACGGCACAGCAGCAATCTGAGTCATTTGGGACACCGATGCTGCTAATGAACGCTGCTACGATGGGAACTCAAGGAACCCCACTGGCACAGACACAGCCAGACATAGGGGATGGAGAAACACCTGAGGAGCCGGATACCCAGGCCACGTCAAACTCCTCAGCAACTGCTCCGGTTGGTAAATGCTTCTTTTGTGGGTACAAAAGGCACCCTCGTCAAAAATGCCCCGCCAGAGATGCCACATGCATGAATTACATAAGAAAGGGCATTATGCCAGGGTATGTAAATCTACTCTAAGGAGAAATAAACCCACTTCTGCGGCTCTCTACTCGCAAAATAAATTGACTGCAGCCTCCCCGGGGAATCTATCCAAGGCTATCATCAACGTACGAATTAACGGGCATATGGCTGAGGCACTGATTGATACCGGGAGCTCTGAAAGTTTCGTCAACAGCTCGCTAGTAAAGGGCAGGAAATGGATAATCCACCCGACAGACAATACGGTATGCATGGCCGCCACCTCACTACAATCCCGCATACGAGGGTACTGCAATGTTGAATTGGACGTAAAAGGGTACACGCATCGGGATGTAAGGGTACTGGTGCTTCGTGATTTGTGCGCAGACGTAATTCTGGGTCATAATGTCCTCAAGCAGCACACGAGCGTCGAAATACCCTTTGGAGGAAGCAAACCTCGTCTAATTTTAAATGCTTTGACCACCGCCGAGGTAACGTCCCCCCAGCTGTTCGCTAACTTGTCGCCGGTCTGCAAACCGATAGCGATCAAATCGCGGTGATATACCACTGCTGACATGAATTTCATCACTTCAGAAACCGAGCGATTACTGGAAGAAGGAATTATAGAACCGAGCGATTCGCCATGGCGCGCACAGGTGTTAGTAACCAGCAGTCAGAACCACAAGAAACGAATGGTTGTCGATTATTCCCAAACGGTCAATCGCTTTACCCAACTCGATGCCTACCCCCTGCCGCGCATAGACGAGATGGTCGAACGCGTGGCCAATTATAAGGTATTCAGCACCATCGACTTGCGAAGCGCCTATCACCAAATTCCCATCCGAGAGGAAGACAAACCTTACACTGCATTCCAGGCAGGGAGGCGCCTCTACCAATTCAGGAGGATACCATTCGGTGTCACGAATGGAGTAGCTTGCTTCCAACGGGTTATGGACGACATCATCTCAGATGAAAACCTCAAAGACACTTTTGTTTACGTGGACAATGTCACAGTGTGCGGTAGGGATCAGGGGGAACATGATATGAATCTGGACAGATTCTTGAGCATTGCTAGAAAATATAATCTGACTCTCAACTATGAGAAATGCGTATTCTCGGCAAGGTCAATTGACCTTCTCGGCTACACGATAGCCGACGGCACAATTAAGCCTGATCCTGAACGATTGCGCCCACTTCGTGAGCTACCCCCTCCTCAGGACCTGCAGACAATACGCCGGGTGATCGGCATGTTCGCTTACTATGCAAGATGGATTTCGCAATACTCCGAGAAAATACATCCCCTAGTGCATTGCAAAAACTTTCCACCAGATGCCGCTGTTGTGACAGCTTTCCACAACCTCAAAGACGATATCAGTAATTCCGTGGTTTTATCGATCGATAGCTCGGTGCCCTTTGTGGTGGAGACCGATGCTTCAGATCACGCGATAGCTGCTACGCTTAATCAGTCTGGGAGACCCGTCGCGTTCTTCTCGAGAACTCTCTCGAGAAGCGAGCAGAGACACTCAGCGATAGAGAAGGAGGCGTACGCCATCGTCGAAGCGCTGCGGAAATGGAGACATTATTTACTGGGAAACCACTTCACGCTCGTTACGGACCAACGATCCGTGGCATTCATGTTTGATGGGAAAAATAACGGGAAAATTAAGAATGAAAAAATTATGAGATGGCGGATAGACCTAGCTTGCTACAGTTACGACATTGTTTACCAGCCTGGGAGGGAAAACCCTGCTGCAGACACCTTCTCGCGGGTCTACTGCTCGGCGGTAATCGGTCGGGCTTTGCAAGACCTCCATGTGTCTCTTTGCCACCCGGGGGTAACCAGAATGGCACATTTCGTACGCAGACAGAACCTGCCCTATTCTATTGAAGATATTAAACAAATGAATGCTTCATGCCCTGTTTGTGCTGAACTAAAACCCAGATTCTATGGTTCGGCTTCTGGCAGATTGATCAAGGCCACTTCTCCCTTCTAGAGACTAAACATTGACTTCAAAGGGCCCCTGCCGACCGAGACAGACAACAGATACATATTCACTGTTGTTGATGAGTATTCAAGGTTCCCTTTCGCATTTACGTGCTCGGATATGACCTCGGGCACTGTCGTGAAATGTCTGTCTGACCTCTTCGCTATGTTTGGGAGACCTTCGTACATACATTCAGACAGAGGGCCGTAATTCATGTCGGCCGGGCTAAAACAATTCCTATTAGAGCACGGCATAGCAACTAGTCGAACGACGGGTTACAACCCACAGGGTAATGGTCAGCTGGAACGATATAATGGAGTTATTTGGAAAGCCGTAACTCTGGCGTTGAAATCAAGAGGACTGGGGCCCGAGCGGTGGGAGGTTACCCTTCTCGACGCTCTGAAGTCCATACGCTCTTTGCTCTGCACGTCCACCAATGCAACTCCTCACGAACGAATGTTTACTCACCAACGACGTTATGTTGACGGCCAATCGGTGCCCAACTGGCTAACCCATCCCGGAACAGTGTTCATGAAACGCCCGGTACGACAAAGCAAGTATGAACCCATGGTGGACGAGGTCGAGCTCATCGATACTAATCCAGAATACGCTCATGTCAGGCTCCCGGATGGCAGGGAGACCACTGTGTCGGTTTGTCATTTGGCTCCCTCAGGTACTCCCCCCGCCGGTACACCACCATCTGGCACACCTCCCTCTGACATTCCCTCCCCAGGTGTTTCTCCCCCAGGGACTCCACCCGAGAAGGGTGACGGCGGAGCTACCGCATTCCACCCGGGGGCGATCGGGGAGTCATCCCCGGCACGAGTCGAGGCTCACCAAAAGGATCGGAAGCCTCCCTCAAGTGAAACCGCCATCTACTCCCGGAGAGGCCGGCGAATAATACCCCCTCACCGACTCAATCTGTAAAGGGGATTATCGGCATCCTCGATGCTCATGCTCCTATATGCTCGTTACATAATATATCGATGCTCATTACCATGCTCCTACAACTCACAATAATCCTCACTGCTTGGCATGTATGCTTCTGTAGATTAGATAGCTCGCATTGCTTGAAATGTATACTCCTGTAGCGCTGAAGTAATCCTGGTGCGTTAGTTGGGCCTCTAGTTACATTTTAAAGACGGGGAGAATGTGGTGAATGGAAGGTCGTGACGTGTGACCACATGTTGCCCGGCTCGAGCACAGAAGAGATAAAGCTGAGGTTCGGCTCGGCCGCGGGGTTTTGTCCCTGGGGCATTGCCATTGTATGTCGCCGGCTCACTTGGTGCTCATTGAATGGTGAGAACACTGATTGATATATAATACTGATTTATTTTGCGGTGATTAGTTGCGCGTGTGTACCTTACTGCTTGTACTCCATACTGCGTTTGTATTCCCCGGTGTGCCCGTAGAAGCGGCTCCAATCAAATGGAATAAAGCCTAAACTCTGAAGGTTCTTCTCTCGTCCTCATTTCAGTTCGTATGTAAGCCATCATTCCTTATCTGGGTGCCAAGTTTGAACGAGATCGGTAAATGCATGTCCGAGAAATGGTTGAAGACGTGTTGAACATCTGGTTTCTTAAAACTAAACTGGCCACCAGTCAGCCATCTTTGATTGCATTGTGAAGCAAAACGATGCACGTGTGTGTGTGTGTGTGTGTGTGTGTGTGTGTGTGTGTGTGTGTGTGTGTGTGTGTGTGTGTGTGTGTGTGTTGCTTTCCCATTTATATCTGAAGAAAGTGGTTTCCCTGAAGCGTGTGAACCACTTGGTCAATTTGTTTATAGTTCAGAAGCTGCTGCCCAGACAGGAACCACAGTCTGACATAGAAAGCAGTGTAACATGGTCTCAAGGATCTACCAAGAAGACGAGACCATTTGTTCCACATAGTCGAGGCAGGAATTTGTAAATTGTTCAGGCTACCGGTAATAACTCACCTACTCTTCATGTAGAACACCGTAGGATCTTTAACATCCACCAACTAATGCCGACAGAGGGACGCCCGGGTCCTTCCTGCGAGTTTGCTTCTGTATCAGTCTTGTCCACCCAGTGTGTCCTCTCTTACCCCTCATTCCTCCCCCACATCTCTTATTTGTCCAAATCTCTCTTTATTTTGTCCCTCAACCCTGCTGTTGGTGTCCCCCCCCCTTTCTGCTGTTCCTTTTGTTCTGTTGTGTGCTGATCCATTCTGTGTTCTAGTTCCTTCACGAGATTTGACTTTGTATAGTCCACAAAAAACAAACAAACAAATCAAAAAACTAGTTGGACCCAATTTATGTAATATTTAAAAGTGGGGAGGGGGACAAATTACAGGTTCATGGTTACCAAGTATCACTTATTATTTATTATTAAAAATTTTGTCAGCCTGGTGGTGGCTTAGTGGCTAGGGTGGCTGGTTTGGGATCTTCGGGTCCTGAGTTTGAGCCCCATTGACTGCTCAAGTCAACACCTGGTGGGGTTGACTCAGCCTCTCATCCTTCTGAGGTTGGTGAAATGAGTCCCAGTGTACCGGTATAGGAGCACAGCATCAGCAGCAAAGCTGTGCCCCAACAAAATGATAGCTTGCCATGCTGCCATATTGAAGAGGATTTGAAATGTGTGTTTTAATCACATAAATCTTCTTATAACCTTCTCACCAAAACCCTAACAACCCCTCTCCAAACCTCAGCAACCCGCTGTGTACAGAAAATGTTGTTGCTCTTTTACAGGCCCCTGGATGGCCTACTCCAAAACAATCGTGTGCCCATTAGATGGCAGTTCATCAACGACAATCGAAATCCGTGTTTAACACAAATTGTAATCTGGCCTCCATTGTCCGTCTCGCACAAAGACTTTCTTGCTTTGGGATTGATAAGAGTTTAAGTGCATCGTCTGGTAGGGCTGCACTTAAAAGGCGAACAGACTATGGTGTCGGTAAGGAATAAATATACAAATCATCATCGTCAGGATTGTCTGTTCATGAATACATAGGCTGTGCGCCGTTAGCCAGCTTTTCCCCTACCCACAAACCTCAGATAGACATCCAGAGTACAACATTCTGGGGGTAAACCTAAAATAACTTGTCCTTAAAATTCTGAAACAAAACCAATTTCATTCCAACATAACACACACTTCGCCCCACATTAACAGCTTCAAAACAGACGGCTGCCCTGCTTGCGGTTTATATTGCTTAAATCTCGTGGCATGGCAGACTTTGATGGAACAGCAGGAGATTAAAGCCCAGCTTCGGTGACGGATTGTGTGGCATCAACACCTGGCTCAAGAAAGTCTCAGGTGATACCCGGGTGCTCTTTTGTGATGTATTAGCCGTGTACAAACCTGGCACTCAAAAGTGTTTTCTTACACGTCTCGCTACACCGCTGGCTCTGGCCCTGCTCCAGTCTGTACTCCTCTTGCGCAGCATTTTGTGAGGCTGCCCAGATTGGGCAGCTCAATTTATGGCCTCTACTAATCTGTTCAAGCACCAGCTATCCAACCTGGACCTATTAGATCTATGTGTTGGCTCAAACTCTTTTAAAGTCCTCCTGCACAAAGGTGCTGGCACTTTTCCTGGACAGCTTTATGGTCCAACTCAGCTGCTGATGAGCCCCTAAGGGTTTTCGCTTTTACCATACAACAACTGGAGTTCCTCGACCTCACGTGATGGACACTTTAATCGTGGGTTGCAGAAACCTTTTGGGGTAGAAAAATGTGTTACTTTTTGGGTGCAGATTAAAGTGCTTGGCTTTGCAGGATTTATACCTGCAGGGTATTGACTCATCTGGTGAACAGCATTAGGTGAGCTTGGGGAGTGTGTACAGGGTGGCCACAATGTATTGTCACACCTTTGTAAAAATAGTGATATTGCCTTTTATCATATTAGCTGACAACACTGAAGGGTTCTACAGGTTATAACCACATACATGTGCAGTACTCTTTTACTTTAGCACACATTTTACATCATATGACACAAGCCTTAAGTGTCCAGTGGATCCGTTTGTGCTCCATCATTGTTGCCTCCGCCACCGTAGATGAAGGAGGTTATGTTTTCACCCATTTGTTTGTTTGTTTTCCAGGATGTTTCAAATAGTTGTGGACAGGTTGGGCGTGTGACATGGATGTACTGATTATATTTTGGTGAAGATCCGGATCCGAATTCTAGAATTCTTTAAGTGATTCTTCACCATTGAGAGATTGGGCTATATTGATATGTAGCACGATATCTCAAAAAGTTACTGACGGATTTGGTGGACACGTTGCGTGTGTGGCAAGGACGAATGGATTTGATTTTGGTGGAGATCCGAATCCGGATCTGGATACGAGAAATATTTAATTTTTAAGTGATCCTTCACCATTCAGAGATTGGGCCAAAGACGATATGGTAACTGTGTACAGCATGATATTTCAAAAATGGATTGGGCCCGATATGCTCTCGTGGATAAGGCATTACGTGGTTGAGATATGAACTATACCGAGTGCCTTTCTAGTTATTATAGAGAATAGGCTTGGTGTTGGCTTAACGGTTAAGGTGGCTGGCTTAAGATCTCAGGGTCTTGAGTCCAAGCCCTTGTTGTCACATTCTGTGAACACCAGGTGAGTTGATTCAGCCTGTCATCCTTCCAAGGTCAGCAAAATGAGTACCAGCTTACTGGTAAACAGAGGGCATTACATCAGCAGCACAGCGATGCCCCCCAAAAACGATGCAGCCAAGCAGCCACAGGCTGCACATGAATACATAAATAAATGAATCACTAATCGCAGAGAATAATTTTGCAGCATGTTCTGTGGGACACTTTCTGGAACATTTGTGGGGGTGATACGATTAATTGTGATGTTCACTCGATCTGAAAAAAGAGGGAAAAAGGAAATGAATGAATCGTCTGCACACAAAAGCAATGTCACAATTTTACAAGTGGTGATAAGACATTGTGGCCACCTTGTAGTTCTACCATACTGAATACATTGTGCAATCCTGACAGGTTTGACGCACGAGAAGGCCGCCAGCTTCGGTAGCACCTTTTCAATGCCCTCGTGCCCAGGGTGCCACGATGGTGATGGGTGATCTCCTCGACATACTTGCACGAGCAGACGGTGCCCTGCAGCCCTTCAGTCTGGTACATCATGTGAATGTTTCATTTGTATGTGGAAATAGTTGAGTGCATCTTCATGAATAATAATCCAATAATGTCATGTTAATTCCTTGTGGACATCACTCCCTGGATCAATGATCCATTTTCATTGAGATTTCTCATGCAAGAGAATATCTTTCCATTAAGGTGGTGAATCATTTATTATGCTAATGATATGCAAGGATGCAAAATGCATTCATCTTTGCTCACATTACTTGTTTTGTCTTGTTTTCTTTCTTTTTCTGTTGTTGCTTTGATTTTTCTACCTTTGCTTCCTCTCCTTGTCAGTGAAGGCTTTTGTAGTTTTGGAACCATTGCATATATTGTTACGAATTTGGAAGCCTTGTGCACACAGACATTCAGGTCCCCATAGCTCAGTTATTTCGATAAGTAAATGTGGATAGATAGCTCCCTTTCCCTTGTTTAATGGGTAATTAAATGTACATGCGCTGTGAGTTATTTTTATAGTTAGGATTTTTACATCCACACCATCTTCGCTCTCACAGCAACAACACTCTGCTCGCGG